>NC_067473.1:54149566-54384566 GCF_947179515.1 Apodemus sylvaticus
GACCCCTGCATTTTGGAGATGCCAGTAGCACGACCAGGCGTAGGGATGACCACTAAGAACAGCCACACTCTTGGAGTGGAGCCTGCCAGAGCTTAGAAGACAAGCTCCGTGTGCTGAAGAGGACCGTGCCGGAAAAATGACCCAACCCTTAGAAGGGGTCAGAAGATTGAGGTGTGAATCCCAGACATTGGGTGTTAAGTTAATTACACTTTGGGAATTTTGCTTTGCTTTGATTGTGACTCTGCCTTGGTTCTTTTCTCTTAAAGTAAGAAGTATTTATTTTTGACCTTATAGGAGCCCACAGTTTTGAGACTTTGAATTTTCAAAGACACTGGATTTTAAAAGAGCTTGGGTATTTTAAAAGGACTGAATGTGCTTGAATTTGTAAAGGATTTTTAAAGTTATTCATATTTTTAATGTGAGTCCTGGGGGATGAATGAGAAAGGAAAGGTTGTGGATTAACCGTTAATGTTTGTGTCAAGTTGTCAAGAGGTCAGTTGTACTGGATAGTTTTATGTTAGCTTGACAAAAGCTAGAGTCATCTGAAAGGAGGGAACCTAAATTGAGAGAAAATGCCTTCATAGGATTCAGCTGTAGGGTATTTATTAATTAGTGGTTGATGGGGAGAACCCAGCCTACTGTAGGTGGTGCTACCCCTGGCCTGGTGGTCCTTTGTTCTATAATAAAGGAGGCTGAGCAAATGATAAGGAGCTAGCCAGTACGTAGCACCCCTCCATGCCTCTTGCCTCCAGGTTCCTGCCCTATTCCAGTTCATCGTCCCTCAGTGATATACTATTATTATCTTGGAAGTGTAAGCTGAAATAACCCTTTCTTCCCCAAATTGCTTTGGTCAGCAGTAAAAAACCCTAACTAAGTAACATCTTATCTTTTCATGGATTTTAGAGGCAGAGTTTCTCTGTGTAGCCCTGGATGTCCTAGAACTTGGTCTGTGTAGACCAGGCTGGCCTCAAACTCAGAGGCCACTTATCTCTGTCTCTCAAGTGTGTCACATTAAAGGCATGTGTCACCACTGACCAACTTATACATTCTTTTCTAAAAAAATATAAACTTGTAACTTATAAGTTTAGTTTTGAGGGTTGTATTTGTTTGTTTACTTTTATGTACATGGATGTTTTGACTGTCTGAATGTCTGTGAGCTATGCATACCTGGTGCCCCAAAAGGCCAGAAAATGGCTCAGATCTCCTGGAACTGGATTTACAGATGGTGGTGAGCTAGAAACCAAACTCGGGTCTTCCACAAGAACAGCAAGCGCTCTTAACGTTCCGGCCCTACAGTGCCTCCTTTGCAGTGATATGCTCAGCTTTTTTCCTGTTTGCTTTTTGTTGAAGATGTTTTGTGCATCTCAGTCTGGCCTCAGATGAATCTGCCATCCTGTCTCAAGTGCTGGGATTACACGTGTGTGCCACCAAGCTAGGCCTAGCTAAAAGTTTTAGAATGATACAAAACATTTAGAATGTGAGGAATTTTCTTACTTTGTATCAAATGCAAAACGCACAAGATATGTACAAAGGACTGGAGTTAATTTCCACTCACAACCACCTGTAACACTAGCTCCAGAGATCTGAGTCTTTCTCCTGACCTCCCAGGGAACCAGGAACACACACACACACACACACACACACACACACAGAAAGTAAGACAATATAGGCCAGCTTTAGCTCAAAACAGTCCATTAGGAAACTAGGAAAGGCTGGAGAGATGGCTCAGCAGATAAGAGCCCTGGCTGCTCTTCCAGAGCACCCGGCCTCATTTCCTAGCACCCACATGGCCACTCACAACCATTTGTAACTTCAGTCCCAGGATCTGATGCCTTCCTCTGCCCTTTGCAGGTGTCAGGTACTCATACATACATAGATGCAGGCCAAATACCCATACACATAAAGACAGTAAGTGTAACTATTAGAGAAGAGACAAACTATGAGGACACACAGCAGACCGGCAAAAGTGTTCTCAGTAGTGATTTAAGATGCTTTTAGTTTTTTATTTTGTTTTCTCTTGGGGTTTGTATCGATTTGGACCCAGGACCTCATGCTTTTTTGTTTTCAATACTTGTGTTTTCTCAGTTACCCCAAAGAGCATGTGTTATTTCTATAAGACATGTTTAAAATAAAGATAGAAAGTGAGAGCTGGGGGGTCACAGTTTTTCTCAAAATATGCACTGTAAAATGATACTATAATGTCTGACAAGAATTCATATTTGTTGAATGAATGAATGAATGAATGAATGAGGGATTGAATTGCAGATATTCCAGATGAATGACATTGGCATCTATAACACTCTCATGATTTTTTGTTTGGCTTATGTAATTGTTCATGTATATTTGCACATGCTTGTAGCTACATAGGCACTTGCACACACACACACACACACACACACACACACACACACACACTCACTCACACACTTGCCAGTGGGTGTGGTCCCAAAGTTGACTTTGGGTATCTTCCTCCACCGCTCTCCCTGATTTTTTGAGATAGGGTATCTTACTGAACCTGGAGCTCATCCGCCTGGGGAGGCAGACTGGCCAGTGAACTTCAGGAATTCCCAACCCCAGAGCCCCACTCCTCTAAGACCCTATCCTCCTTGTCCCCAGGAGGGGATCATAGTCACAGGTGCTGCCTGCCACGCCCAGCTAGTGTGTGGGTGGGTCCTGAGGCTCTGCGCTCTGTTTCAGTTCCTATAACAAGCACCGTACTAATTGAGCCATCTCTCTCCTAATTTTTTTTGTTTGTTTTGTTTTTTGGTTTTTGGTTTTTTTTGGATTTGGTTTTTTTGAGACAGGGTTTCTCTGTATAGTCCTGGCTGTCCTGGAACTCACTCTGTAGACCAGGCTAGCCTCGAACTCAGAAATCCGCCTGCCTCTGTCTCCCAGAGTGCTGGGATTACAGGCGTGCACCACCACCGCCCAGCTCTCTCCTAATTTTATGTAGAAAAAAAAAATCCTTGGCTCAATGATCTCAAAAGTTAAAGTCATGCCAGTATCTTTGGGCCTATGCCTATAATTCCAGCACGGGGATGCTGAGTCAGGAAGGTCTGGTGCTCAGAGTTAACCTGAGTACAAGGCTCACTTGTTTTATATGGTGACACTCTGCTCCCCACCCCCACCCGCACCTGCACCCCCAAAGAGATTGTTGTGGTAGCTCGTGCCTTTAATCCCAGCACCCAGGAGACAGAGGCAGGTGGATTTCTGTGAGTTCAAGGCAGGCCTGATCTACATAGTGAGTTCCAGGACAGGCAGAGCTACATAATGAAACCATGTCTCAAAAAACAAACCAACAACAACAACAACAACAACAACAACAATAAAAACCCCATCAAAACAACAACAAAGAATTTATGAGAGAGGAGAGAAGGAGCAGGGGAATAAAATGCAAGCATTGAATTGTTTCTCAGAAATTAGGAATCAGCTCTCAGTGAGTGTTGATTGTGTGGTGGCAGATCTAGCAGAATTGAGGCCTGCCACAGAAGCAGCCAGGCCACAATGCTATCTCACAGTGTACAGAGACTGAATAAAAGTGGCCTTTGTGCTGGTCTCAGACGGAGGGGCGGTGCTTGTGGCCATTTATGCTATTTCTCCTTAATGGAAATTGAGGCAGCCTTTAATCCTGCTATCACATGATAGCTACTTATTTGATTTTTGGTAATTTGGGAGCAGCTGCAGACAAACAATTATTCTACAAAAAGAGCCAAGCAGCTGTACTCAGACCCACAGTCACAGAGAGGTTGCTTAATCACAGCAAACTTCCCTTCTACAGCCTTCCGAAAACAGCTATAGCTTTAGCAACCCACCTGCTTTTTTTAAGCATTTATGTGTTTGGACATGTATTTTCTTTTTCTTCTTTCCTTCCCTCCCTCCTTCCCGTTCTTCCTCTCCTTCCTGCCCCTGCCTTTCTTGAGACAGGATCTTACTATGTCTCCTTGACTGGCCTGGAACTCACTGTGTTTGCCAACCAGGTTGGAGGAACCAGAGTAGCTTGCTGTTTTTGGACTCAGTCACTAAGTGATCACACCAATCCTCCCTTCCACAGCCTTGTAAACAAGGGATAGATAGCTCTGGCAACTCGGGTTTATCTTCCTCTATTACCTCTTTCTATCATTCTTTCTTTCTTGTTTGTTCATTTGTTTTTTCTTTAGGAGACAGGGTTTCTCTGTATAGCCCTGGCTGTCCTGGAACTCACTCTGTAGATCAGGCTGGCCTCAACTCAGAAATCCGCTTGCCTCTGTCTCCCAAGTGCTGGGATTACAGGCGTGCGCCACCACCGCCCAGCTTATCATTCTTTTGAAGCAGGGTCTTACTATGTAGCTCTAGCTGGTTGGAACTCATAGAGATCTACATGCCTTTGCCTCCCAAGGGCTGGGATTAAAGGCCTATGCTGCCATACTTGACAAGAATACATTTTTCTAATTCTTTTTTTATCATTGTTGCCTATTTCATTGAGGGTTCTGTGACAGATATTGGCTGTAAACTGTACTGTAGTATTGAGAGTAGAAGATTGCTTTCCCTTCTGACAGATGGGTGAGCATTCACTTTAGTTTTTGTGTAGTAAGTTGCTGAAGAATCTGGTGTGACAGGCCTTAGGCTCAGTGTCTACTGCCTGGGCGTTCATTGTTACCTCTGTGCCATGCCGTGTGCTTTCTCAAGCTGTTGACAGTTCTTGCTAGAATGGGATTGCTCCTTTTTTAAAAAATGGCAATGCCTACTTTCTTATTGATTCAGTCTTTCAGTATATACTTTAATAAAAGTTGTTATAGGACCTAGAGAAATGGCTTAGCTGTTGGAGAGTTCCAGAGGACTAGATTTTGGTTCCTTGTACCCACAACAGACACCTCACTTGGAACTATAGTTTCAGACGTTCTGACATCCACACCCATGACCTCTGGGGGCACCAGCACACACATGCATGTTCATTGTACAGACACACATACACATAATTTTAAAACTAACCTAGGGGTTTAAGCCTTTGAATAAATTACCACAAGAAATTGGGTATGTAGAATCTTCTATAGGAAATACAAGCTTTTGATTTTGTAACCCAGGAATCCCTCTTCCCTGGGGCATCAAGTCTACAGGATTAGGTCATCCTCTCTCACTGTCTCCAGACATATGTGCTGGGAGCCCTGGACTAGCACATGAAACAATGATATATAGTGGCCTATAATTAGAAGCAAGTCCTTTCAAAGTAAAAATAGAATGTAGACTGCCCAATTCATTATAGAAGCTAAAAACCACATTAACAAAAACTAAAGTTAAATTGACTTGAAACCTTTAATCCTTAAGTCACAATAGTCACATTTCAATATGGTCAGTGACTTCTGGTGTGTAGTGGCTGTTACCTTGTACATGACAGGTCAAAAATGTTACTGCTGAACGTTCTGTTAGTTGGCAAAGTCTAGAGCCTATAGAAGAATAGGCATGTCTTTTTTGTTTGTTTGTTTGGTTGGTTTGGTTTGGTTTGGTTTTTGGTTTTTGGTTTTTGGTTTTTGGATTTTTTCCAGACAAGGTTTCGCTGTATAGCCCTGGCTGTCCTGGAACTCACTCTGTAGACCAGGCTGGCCTCAAACTCAGAAATCCGCCTGCCTCTGCCTCCCAGAGTGCTGGGATTACAGCCCACACTGCCGGGCTAATAGGCATGTTTTGAAAGCATTTGGTGAAGTGGGTTACCCTAACTGGTCATTATTTAAAGATTTAAATTTTACTATTTACTTTCTGTGTAGAAATGTTTTTGCCTGTACATATGAATGTGTGCTGTGTGTGTGCCTATTGGATCCCCTGAATCTGGGGTTATTGATATTATGAGCCCCCATAAGGCTACCAGGAATAACCTGAGTCCTCCATAAGGCATCAAGTGCTTTTTTTTTTTTTTTTTTAACACAGCTGAGGACCAAACCCAGGGCCTTGTGCTTGCTAGGCAAGAGCTCTACCACTGAGCTAAATCCCCAACCCCCAGCATCAAGTGCTCTTAACCAATGAACCGCCTCTCCAGCCCTGACTATTCTGTGGAAGTGTGTTCTAGTTGAAAACGTTTAAGGGCTTGGTATTCCCTGTGCATCCTCCACATTTTCCCTTGGTTGTGGCACCATCTAGTGCTTCCACTGTGAAACAGTATAGTCTTGGAATGTTCTGATTTTCATTTGGTTACAGTCAAAGAACCCTAAAACAGTTTGCAAATCTCTTTCCTTTCTTCCCACCATCCCCCTCCCTCTCTCCTCTCTTCTCTCTTCTTCCTCTCTTGCTCCTTTCCTCCCCTGGGAAGGTGTTTGCACATTTTGCCCAATCTCCAAAGGACCCAAGATTTAAAACAACCCAAGACTTGCTTTTTGATATAGGTCAAAACTCTTAACGTGATCTGTAAGTATTATTTCTTCTTTAAAAGGTAAGAAGCATAGTATAACTTGAGGCAGCTGTATACCTGCCGTTGTGTGTGAACTTGTGAATCATTGCATGCACGCGCCATTAGTGGGTATTTACAAAGAGCAACTCATTTGGGCCTCACGATGATTCCATATGTTTTCCACTTACATATGATGAAACTAGAGCATAGACACCAAATGAAACTTGCAGACATGCAACATGTCAAATTAAAGAAACTTGCAATAAGTCAATAAATGCCATCTCACTAATTTAATTTTTTTTTTGATTCAGTAACTTAAGTCTGGAAGATTTCATTGACTTTTGAGCGTGATTTCTAACCTGGTGATGAATTTTAGGTTTCAGATGTATCCAGGAGTGTAACTTGAGCCTCCTTTCCCTGTGGGCACTGGCTTGGACTGATTTTTAGACCATTCTTGCTGATTATTTTTTTCTTTTGAAATGATAATACTATTGATTAGACTAATGCTGTCTTTTATACTTTGTTATGCTTTGATTAGATTTTCTGGCCTGATCTTCTTTCTCCTTTGATTTTTTTAAATACTCTTTACTTAATCTCATCCATTATCTGTGGATTAGACTGAATTTAAGCCCCATGATTGGCTCCTCCAAATTCCAGCAGCTCCCTAGGTACTGTATAGAGGTCATGTCAGCAGGGTGCTAGAAACTAAGACAGTCCTGCTGTGTTCTCTGCCACTGTCTTCCGGTTCTGCAAAGGTAAAAGCAGAAACTCACAGCCTCTTACAGTTTGGTAATAGAGGGTTTCATTCATTCATTCATTCATTCATTCATTCATATTTTTGAGGAAGTATCTCATTTTATATACACCAGTGATTCTCAACTTTCTTAATGCTGCAACCCTTTATACAGTTCCTTATGTTGTGACCCCAATCATAAAATTATTTTTGTTTCTACTTCATAACTGTAATTTTGCTACTGTTATGAATCATAATTTAAATATCTGATATGCAGATGGTCTTAGGTGACCCCTATGAAATGGTCATTTGACACTCAAAGGGGTCACAACCTACAACTTAGGAACCGCTGATACAGCTAAGCTGGCCTTCAACTCTGCAGCCCAGGCTGGTCTGGATCTTTATGCCTTAGCACTGGGCAGGCGGAGGTTACTGTCATTGCTGTGGTGTCCTAATTTTTCCTAAGTTAGTGTCTGTGCATGAGCATGTGAATGTGGTGGGAGCCTGGAGAAGCCAGCCGCTTCAGAGACGCCTGGACCTGGGTGTGCAGATGCTTGTGAGTGCCGGGGACCTGCACTGTCCTCTGCGGAGCAGTGTTAACCCTCCATCGTTGTGCCTCCACTCCCGAAGAAATTATATTAAAACAAGTTTTGGGTAGTTTGCTGAACACTGTCTGTAGTGGGATAGACAGATACACCATTTGCTTTTCTGGTTCAGAAGACTTCCCAGTGTTCCCCCTTCTTTCCCTTCTTTCCCTTCTTTCCTCTCCTCCCCTCTCTCCTCTTCTCTCCTTTCTCCTCTTCTCCCTCCCCTCTCTTCTCCATTTTGTACACTAACCCAAAGTTTTACTAAGTGCATTTATGTTCTCACTTTTTGTCTAAGACAGTGTTTCCTGCTCAGATTAATATAACATGTGGTGTCATAGCACAAAGGTCTCAGATATAGTCAAACGCTTCAAACAGGTGTCCAGATGTGAAGCAATGGAGGAGCTGTGAACGATGCGTGTGAGACTCGGGAGTGAGCTAGGAAAGGCAGACGCCAGCTTGTGGGCTTGCATCATAGTTAACATTACACTCTGTGCTGGGCACTGGGTTCAAGACTTTGTTGGTCAATTCATTTAATCCTCACATCACCCTTTAGAGAATACGTACTGTTTTCTTCTTATTATCTTAAAAGACAGTGGCAGAATTGTGGCTTAGTGGTCATTAAATAACTTGCTAAGAGGTTCTGGATATCTGGATAAGAGTCTGCGCTGTCTTTTAAAATGCACATTATGTCTTCCCCTCACCATTAGCAATTCCCATTACTTTTGCTTGCCAGAGAATCTGATTCTTTGGGGATAAAAGCTAAAGCACTTTTACTAAAACTTCCCTGGGGAGAGGAGCTGGAGGGATGGCTTAGTGATTAGGAGCACTTGTTGCGCTCGCAGGGGATATGGGTTCAGTTCCCAGCACCTATATGGTGGCCATTACTGCCCATAATTCTATTTTCAGGGGGATCCAATACCCTCTTCTGGCTTCCATAGGCACCAGCAGACATGTGGTACATACATGCATACATGCAAGCAACATACTTACACATATGATATAAAATAAATAAATGTTTGTTTGTTTGAGATAGGTGCTCACTATGCAGACCAGGCTGACCTCACAAAGATCCACCTGCCTCTGCCTCCAGAGTGCTGAAATTAAGGATTAAGTGTGTTCTATCACACTTGTCCCAAAACAAATAAATTTTAAGATAAAATTGACCTAGGGAAGTGGTGGACTGTTTCCATCTTCATTTTTTTTCTGTAAATAAGGAAGTGGAAGCCTGATCCAGTGATGTGTGTATGCCATTCATAACTGGCTTACATGACCTTACTTATTTATGGTTTCATGAAAACATAGAAAACAGTATTTGCAAGTATTCTCTTTCTGGTTCAGATGCTCTGCCTTTGCTTTTTACAGTGTTCAAGAGGCTAGAGAACTGGCTGTGGGATGGTGGGGGTGGGAAGAGAAGAGGCACCAGGCAGGGACAAGCCTGAAATGCAGACAGCCCTATTGATTCATGCTGCAAGCTACATTCTGGAGCAAAGAACTGAAATCCATTATGCCAAGTACATAGCATTATGATCCGTTTGAAAAGCAGTTCAGATGCCATCTAATCCCCAATCATTTAAAAACAATTTTGAAGTACCCAGATTTCTAAAATGCAATTTGTCTCAGACTAGCACAGT
Organism: Apodemus sylvaticus; assembly: GCF_947179515.1. NCBI lineage: Eukaryota > Metazoa > Chordata > Mammalia > Rodentia > Muridae > Apodemus > Apodemus sylvaticus. The sequence continues at coordinate 54,158,873 of NC_067473.1, forward strand.
GAAATTAATGGAAAAATGACACTTTATTGGTATCTTCCTTGTATACACTGTGCTTAGTTATGTGACTTGGCATATCAAATTACACTTTAGGTAAGTACAGCAAAGGGCTAGGATATATCCCTTGTGTTTTTGAAAAACTTCACACAAAGATCAGATAGAAAACAAACCCTACCAGACGTGTCACCATTTTTCTTTAAAAATGTATAAAAGAATAATTTTATATAAATAATCTTATTCTTTCTACATGTAGGTATTGTAAAGGTCATATTTCTGCATATATATGGCTGACATTTCTTTTTGTAAATTCTAGATATGCAGTGCTATATACTACTACAACAATCAAATCTTACTTTCTTTAGTGTTGTAGTAATATTGTGTGAGGAGAGGTGATGTTACCATACAAGTCAAACCTTCAACTTTTGTTTTAAAAGATGTATTTATTTTATATATATGAGTATACTGCAGCTGTCTTCAGACACACCAGAAGAGGGCATCAGATCCCATTACAGATGGTTGTGACCCACCCTATGGTTGCTGGGAATTGAACTCAGAACCTCTGGAAGAGCAGTCAGTGCTCTTAACCACTGAGCCATCTCTCCAGCCCAAACCTTCAACCCTCAATCATAACTTCAAATATATGTCAGATGTCTATATATTTTCTTAGTATGTTTACTCTAGAAACTTTCGCAGTTTATGAAATTTGTATACTTACAAAGTGTGCACAAACTTCACAGCTTTCTTTTTTTTTTTCTGTCAAGAATCTTTAAAAAAAATTCTGAGTCTTAAGAGTTGCATCTCGATCATAACCATTTGGATCACATGTGACTTGCACAAAGCACAGCCACAACCCCAGAATGTGAGACACTCTTCTTATGCCTAGTCTTCACCATGTAGCTCAAAGGTTGGGAGCCATTTTGTGGTAGATCCAAGTGCTTTGCTAAATACCATTCTTGTTCCTTCAGAGCCAGCCATCCTCTCCTTACATTGCCACAGCCACCAGAAATGTCAAGAATTTATTTTTAATAGTTGTCAAATAATGTACTGTTTTTAAAAAAAAAAAAATAAAGGTAAGGACTTAGTTTTATTGTGCTATGAGAGTACTTATTTATTTTTTTATTCAGAGGAAGTTACAATGGGGTGAGGGATGATGATTTTAACTTTCACATTGTGGTAGAGTGTACCTAACAATAAATCTTTGTTGTTGCACAGTAGTAATCTAAGTACATGTATGCTCTTGTATGCCCAATCTGCAGAACTCATGCATCCTTACCTGCTTGCACTCAGCCCCTGGCAGCTATTTTGTGTTTTTTCTCTTTTTTCTTATTAAAACAATTTTATTTCTTTTTAGTTCATGTATATTGGTGTCTTACCTGTGTGTATGTCTGTATGAAGGTGTTAGATTCCCCCTGGAGTTACAGATAGTTGTGAGCTGCCATGTGGGTTCTGGGAATTGAATCCAGGTCCTCTGGAAGAGCAGCCAGTGCTCTTAACTTGCTGAGCCATTTCTCTTGCCCTGGTAGCTACTTTTCTATAGACTAATTATTTTATACAGATGGACTACAGGCTGGGGAGATGGTTCACCAGGTAAGAGCATTTGCCATGAAATCCCCAGAACCCAGGCAGAAGGAGAGACCTGACCTCTCCAGGCAAGCTGCAGCACCACTGCCCCATCATACACATACACACATAAAGAAGATAAAACCCAAATGGACTCATACAGGATTTGCCTTTGTGACTAGTTTATTTACCATGGTGTAGTGTGTGTCTAAATTTCAAAACCCAAAAAATCTAGTTTCAAATAGAACAGCTTTAAGTGCACAACAAAATTAATAGATGGTACAAGGGTTTTCTTTTTTGTTTGTTTGAGGTTTTTTTGTTTTTGTTTTGTTTTGTTTTTTGAGACAAGGTTTCTCTGTGTAGCCCTGGCTGTCTTGGAACTCACTCTGTAGACCAGGCTGGCCTTGAACTCAGAAATCTGCCTGCCTCTGCCTTCCAAGTGCTGGGATTAAAGGTACAAGGGTTTCCTAAATGTCTCCTGCCCTTGATACACTGCATACCCCTTTGTTAAATGTTTCATTCCCTAAATAATACCTATGTGAGGTAATGCATATTTAATTGGCTATATTTCTCTGTTCTGTGATGTGTATATAATTTTCAAATAGAGTGCCATATATGATAAATACATACAGTTTTATCTGTCTATTTGAAATACAAATAAAAATGTGTAACGACTTTACAGCATCTCCTATTTATTGCAGGGGATATGTTCACTGGCCTTCAGCAGACACCTAAGACTGGATAGCAGTAACCTAAGACCCAGCCTAAGACGCACTGTAGCTATAACATTTTAGTTGCTTCTCTCCACCTTCATGTAGTTCCTGTACATATTTTGATTTATACCTTGAAATTTCACTTTTAGGAGGCATTGATAGACGTGTAGCTATGTTTAATTCCAAATTCTACCTGTTCATTGTTGATATATAAGAAAGTATTTATTTGCTGGGCAGTGGTGGATTTCTGAGTTCGAGGCCAGCCTGGCCTCAGAGTGAGTTCCAGAACAGCCAGGGCTATGCAGAGAAACCCTGCCTTATAAATAAATAAATAAATAAATAAATAAATGCATGTGTGTTTGTTTGTTGATACACACACCTTGTATCTCACAACTTACTCGCTCTTCCATCCAGGAAACTTGGATTTCTGAGTTCGAGGCCAGCCTGGCCTCAGAGTGAGTTCCAGAACAGCCAGGGCTATGCAGAGAAACCCTGCCTTATAAATAAATAAATAAATAAATAAATAAATAAATAAATAAATAAATAAATAAATGCATGTGTGTTTGTTTGTTGATACACACACCTTGTATCTCACAACTTACTCGCTCTTCCATCCAGGAAACTTGGGTTGATCACCTTATATGTAGACAGTCATGCCATGCAAAAACAGTTGTTTTCTCCTTCGCAGAGGCCCCTTTCTTGCTTTGTCTTCCTCTTTGCTCCCTCTTCTCTCTCTTCCCCTCCCTACTACGGTTGTCTCCTTTTCTTTTTCTTTTCTGTGTGTGTGTGTGTTTGTTTGTTTTTTACTACATAAGCTATGAGTTCCAATATAATGTTGAAAAGAGAAGACATCCTTTCCTTGTTCCTGAATATAATGGGAAAGATACTATTTTTCACCTTTAAGGATAATGGCTTATAGGCATTTTTATAGATGCTCTTTATCAAGTTGAGGAAATTCTCTTTATTCCTAATTTGCATTTTCTTTTCTTTTTAAGGTCGAAACCATTAAATGTGGTTCATGTAGAGCACATTTGTTTCCAACTCGCCCGTTGATGGACACTTGGGTAGCTTCCATCTTTTGGCTGTTGTGAATAGTGCTGCCAGGGACATGGGTGTGCACATAGCTCTCTGAGACCCTGCTTCCCGTCCTTTTGGGTAAGTACCACAAGTTGAGCTGCCAGATCATCACAGTAGATCTATTTTTAAAACATCAGGATGTCTACATGTAACAGCCCTGGCTGTCTTCTCTTTGTAGACCAGCCTAGCCTCAAACTCTCAGAGATCACCTACCTCTGCCTCCCAAGTGCTGGGATTAAAGGGATGTGGCACCATACCCGACTGCTATGTGTGTTTTAATATATCTAGATATATTTTCATATCACAATATCAGATGCTAATCCCTGGGCTATTTTAAATGTCTTATTGTTATACACATATCAAAGATATTTAATGTTTTTGACTGGATACCTGTATATGCTTCTATATATTTATGGTAGTAAATTTCTGTCAGTTATTTCACATAGAAAAAATTGTGTTTTTATGTTGTTTGAATTTCCCACACCTTGGTGTGGTCAAGAGATAAAATCAGAGCTTTGTCAAACTTTCTTTGCTCTTAATAAAAAACTTAGTTTAAGCATTATGTTACGTTGTACACTGAATCTCCTCCCTCCCGCCCTGTCCTCCTTTTTTCTAGCAGTAGATCTTCATGGAGGAACACGGAGTGACCCAAACTGAACACATGGCTACCATAGAAGCCCATGCAGTGGCCCAGCAAGTTCAGCAGGTCCATGTAGCCACTTACACTGAGCACAGTATGCTAAGTGCTGATGAGGACTCCCCTTCCTCCCCTGAGGACACTTCTTACGATGACTCGGACATCCTCAACTCCACGGCAGCTGATGAGGTAACTGCCCACCTGGCTGCTGCAGGTAATGTTTGCACAGAAGCTGCTGCTTTTCATAACTTGTGGGTCATGCCTATCGAAGGAGACTGGAATTCCAGCACTCTCTCATTTCTTTTCATCATTTTTTTTTTTTCAGTGCTGGGGATCAAACCCAGGGCCTCGCATATACTAGGCAAGTACTCTACCACTGAGCAACATCCCAAGCCCTTCAACACAGTTTTTAAGACTGCATCTCCAACGTTAGCCTGTGCTATGAGAGTTGAGTTCTGGGGTCCCTTACTACTAGTGTTATGGTGTTGGTTTTCTTTCATTCTGACAGTCTGGTTAACTAGACTATGTATTATATTCATAGTAAATGTAAGGACTGACAATTTGGATTTTAATATTAAGGTTAAGGTTAAAAAATTTCTTAGTATTGGGTTTTCATTCCCTTTGTGCTAGAACGAGCCCTAGGGTCTCACCCGTGAGCGAGTCCTGCCCTGAACAGTGTACTTGCCCTCACTAGATGTTCTGATGAGAGTGGGTTTCTCCACCTGCACTGTAAGTTCCAGTTTGTGTGGAAATTTATTACTATTATGATTTTAGGTTTCCACAAATAAGCATATGATTTTACAGTTCATTTGGTAGTTGTTCTTTCTGAGGGGCTTGTGGATCTGTCTGTTGTCTGTTGTCACTGACAGTTCTTGTTTATGTTGACTATGTTCTTCATATACTAGCTTTCTGTAAATGAACATTCTGTGGTGTGTTTGGAAATTAATTTTAAAAGTTACTTGGGGTCTAAAATATGCTGGACATGGTTTCTGTTTGTGTCTGCTAGATAGTACCAAGAACACTAGTGATCCTTAGTTATCTCAGTCTGATTTTATGGATTTGAAGTTTTTCAGGATATTAAAAGACTTAAAGCTGGTTGTGTTTTATATTATTCTATGTATAGTAAATATTCAGCCTCATGGTGAGGACACACATATAAACCATGTCTAGATGGGTATAGTGTTGGAACTAGGAAAAGCTGGGCAGGAAAGCAATGATCAGGAATGGCCAAAGTTCTACATTAATATAGTATATATGTTGTATTTAATTAAGTTGAAGAATAGTGCAATAATGTCATACTATCACTTATTCACTGTACTATTTCTGGAATGGTGAACTTAACAAATAAGGGACGGGCTGGGAATCTAGCTCAATGGTAAAGCGCTTGCCTAGCCATGTGTTTTAATGTTTGTAACATTTATTTTGTGAAATTTTTATACTTCCCAGAAGAGGGCATCCTAACATAATAAACCCAGACCAGCTTCTTTCTTATGAAGGAAGATGCTTTTGAGACATGGCTTTGCTTTGCTACTGTATTGTGTTATCATGGTGTGAGGATGATGCAGGGATAGCTTGAGACTGATTCAGAGGTGAGCACTTGCCTAGTGTGAACTGATGCTGCGTTTAGTTCCCAGCATCACTAAACTAGGCTAGGTACACCGGTGGAGCCTGTAGCCCCAGCTACTCAGGGAGTAGGGCAGGAAGAGCACTTGAGCCCAGGTATTCAAGAGCAACTTAGCCCACACACAGTAAGGCCTTATCTCAAAAACAAACAGTAAACAACAACAAAAAACAGAAAAGGACTAAAGTCTTTTATTTATGTCCAGTGTAAAAACAGGCCCTTCAAATCTCTAGTGAGTTGCCACTAAGGAATTGTAATTAGATATGCTACAAAGTATAGTCTTTGACTAAGATGGCTTACTTTGAAGAGTGTCAGGCCACTAGTGGTAGGTTATCAGTGCAGACAAGTTTTGAGGAGAGGGTGTCAGACTGAGGACATGTGGCTAGGAACTCTCAGATAGAAAGGGAAGGAGGCCCTCAATCATGGCTGAGCTTTGTGAGGCAGAAGAGAAGACCGTACAACAGAGGGCTGGCCTGAGTGTGATGGCAGGGTTAGGGGCTCTGCAGGATGCACGTTGGCAGACACTGCTGGTGTGGAGCCACAGACACTTACAGTAAACAAAAGAATTGTGCAGAGGTGGCAGAGGGTCCTTATTAACTGCTCAGTTATGATTGATTCTGACTTGTCACATTTGTTGCTTGCTAGAGAATTTTTTCTGAGGACTAGTCAACTTTAAAAAGTCAGTACCAGTTAATTCATACCAGGTCGCCTATCAAAAATGGTTCTAATTCTCTTCAGTTCAGACAGCTCTTGATCAGTGTTGATTCTCAAGGAAAAAAACTTAAAAAGGGCCTTGGGAGATGGTTCAGTCAGCAAAGTGCTTGCCCTGCAAGCTTGAGGACCTGAGTTTGATCTCCAGAACCCAGGTAAGAAGCTGGGCGTGGCGGCTGGCATTCCAGTTCCAGCACTGGGGAGAGAGACAGGCAGATCTGGAACCTGGCTGGATAGCACCTGAGGAACACGTCGAGAGAGAGAGAGAGAGAGAGAGAAAGAGAGAGAGAGAGAGAGAGAGAGAGAGAGAGAGAGAGAGAGAGAGAGTGTAACAGGGTAGTCAACCTTTCCCATATTAGTCTCCAGTATCAACTTCACAGGGCTTCATGTTTTTTTAAGATTTATAAGTGTTTTGTTGCATGTATGTGTGTGCACCACATGTGTGCCTGGTGCTCACAGAAGTTAGAAGGTATTGGAGTCTGTGGACCTGAAATTACCAATGGTTGTGAGCTGCCCTGTGGGTGCAATAGTGGATCCTCTGGAAGAGCAACAGATGCTCTTAACTGCTGAGCCATCTCTTTAGCCTCCAGGGGACTTCATTTTAAACTATATTGAATTATTTTCTCTGAGGCAATGGATAGAAGTAGAAAAAGATTTACATGTTCTGTAGTCACAATTGCTACCCTGAGAATGAGAATGAGGTTTGATGAATTGTCTGTCAAGTATAAAATCTTGAATCTTGGTGGGGGGGGGGGTCCTGATATTGGACCATAGAAGAAAATCAATATTGACATGGCAAACATAAATATGCTTACTGCCCGGCTTTGTCGTTTTCAGCTACTCTTTTCAGCCTTTACTTCTGCTATGTGGACTGCAGAGGTGGGACTCAGGGAGTTGAGCTTTGAAGTAAACACCTTTGCCCACTGAGCCATCTTAATGGCTCCCCAGATTGTTTGGGGGTTTTGTTGTTGTTGTTCTTTGGTTTTGTGTTTTTTTCAGACAGGGTTTCTCTGTATAGCCCTGTGTGTCTTGGAATCAGAAATCTTCCTGCCTCTGTCTTTCCCCCAAGTGCTGGGATTAAAGAGTGAACAACTATGTCTTGCTGATTTATTCATTCATTCATTTGGAAATTAACATTACAAATGCAGTTGAAATTTTTAGTGTTCTCCCTATACCCTGAACTCAGAGATCTGCCTCTGCCTCCCCCAAATGCTGGGATTAAAGGCATATACAGCACCTTGCTTGGCTAAATCATTCATTCATTTATTTGGAAATACAGATTACAGGTGCAATTGAAGCTTGTAGTGTGTTCCTTTTCTACATTTCTTTAAGACAGTGTTTTGCTGTATAGTCCAGGCTGGCCTCTTGCCTCAGCTTCTGAGTGCTGGGGTTACAAGTGTGCAGAAACATGTCTGCCTAGTGTACCTCTTCCTAACTGTGTTCTTCTTCTTCCTTCTACTGAGGTCACACATATTCTGAATTTCTTTGTTCTCTTGAATTTATGGTTTTGCTTTATGTGCATGCATCATTAAATAATAGTTGGCATTGTTTTGCATGCTTTAAATTTTATATTAATGATCCCAATCTGAACTTTTGTTTTTGTGTAGCATTATTTTAAGCATAAATTTTCTATAAAAAGTTAAACAAATTGTTCAAAGCTGGGTATGGTGCTATACACCTTTAATCCCAGCACTTGGGCTGGAGAGATGGCTCAGTGGTTAAGAGCACTGACTGCTCTTCCAGAGGTCCTGAGTTCAATTCCCAGGATTCACATGGTGGCTCACAACCATCTGTAATGGGATCCAATACCCAATACCCTTTTCTAATGTGTCTGAAAACAACTACACTGTACTCACATACATAAAATAAGTAAATAAATCTTTTTTTGTTTGTTTGTTTTTGTTTTTTTGTTTTTTGGTGCTTTTGAGACAGGCTTTCTCTGTATAGCCCTGGCTGTCCTGGAACTCACTCTGTAGACCAGGCTGATCTTGAACTCAGAAATTCGCCTGCCTCTGCCTCCCAGAGTGCTGGGATTATAGGTGTGCCCCACCACCGCCCGGCATTAAGTAAATAAATCTTAAAAAAAAAAAAAAATTAAAAGTTTAATACCAGCACTTGAGAGACATAGGCAGGAAGGTCTCTGTGAGCTTTAAGACCAGCTTGGTCCACATAGTAGGTTCCAGGTCATCCGGGCCTGCATGGTAAGAACCCTTTTCAAAACTGTAAATAAACAAAATATTTATATTTATGTATGTGCAATGACTTCTGCATGGGCTTCAGGGATCTGAACCCAAGTTGCACTTACAGGGCAAATGCCTTTACTTGCTAAACCATGTCCCTGCCCTCTGTGTATGTGTGCTCTTGCCTGTCTCTCTGTCTGTCTGTGTCTTTCCTTACCTTTAAAAGGGGTCCAGAGATAAATACCTTTACCTACTATCTCGCTGGCCTCTGGTCCCTCTTTTTATTTTTTTAATTATTAATGTATATTCATTGTATAATTGAGTTTCAGAATGACATTTTCATTCAGCATTTTTCTGAGATTCAGTTATGTTGATAGTATGGCTGTTGCATTGATTATCAGGACTGGGATCTTTCACTGTTTATAGATATGTCTTAGATAGGGGGGGTACAGGCATAAACCACAGTTAACAAGTTTCTCATAGCAATATATTTTATATTTTGCCCTCAAATAAAATAAACATATCTATAGCTGAAGTGGTTATTTTTCCTTCAGTAATACCTTCTTTAAGTGTATGTTCTGAATTTTCCCCCCTGATATTCTAATCTACTCTTGACTTTATTCTGTTTTATTAGAAAAATATTCATTAACTATCAAAGGTTACCATTTGCTTCATGGAAAAAAGCAATTGGTATTGGTGTTTTGAATTTGAAAGGGTGTTCTTAGAATATTCTTATCTCATTTTCAATTATGTATATGAGAGGGTGGCACACATGAGTCTACTGCCTGCAGAAGTCAGAAGAGGGCAGTGGGTTCCTTGGAGTTGGAGTTACAGGCACTTGTGAGCCCCAGCGTGGGTGCTGGGAGCATTAGTGGGGCTGGAATATATATATTCAATCCATATTTGTTTTTGAATTTCAAAGTAAATTGCAAATGTCAATATAATACCCTTAAATACTTCAGTAAGCTTATCATTAGATAGACTCCCTAATGTTTGTAATTTTTTGTTTATTTTTGAGGGGTGTGTGAGCACATGCATGTGGGTGTGTACTCCATTTTCTGACAGCATTTTTCACTGAACTTGGATTTTCAGATTTGGCTAAGCTGGCTAGGTAGCTAGCTCATACAACCCTGATCTGATAAATGTATAAATTCAAATATAAATCCCAATAAGAATGTTTTTAGAATTGAATAAACTAAGCCGGGCAGTGGTGGCGCACGCTTATAATCCCAGCACTTGGGAGGCAGAGGAGGGTGGATTTCTGAGTTCGTGGCTAGCCTGGGTCTACCGAGCGGGTTCCAGGACAGCCAGGGCTATACAGAGAAACCCAGTCTCAAAGAAAACAAAACAAAACAAACAAAAGCCCCAAACAAACAAACAAACAAAAGAACTGGATAAACTAATCCTATTATTTAAATGTAAATACAAAGACCAAACAGGTAAGACAATTTAGAAGACACTAAGCAGAGGCCTTATCATGTCGCAGGTTACCTTGAAGGTTAAGTTACTAAGACTGGACTGGATCCTGAGACACAAACTCATCACTGAACTGCCATGCTCCTAAGTCAGGAGACAAGGGTGAGAAGAGTGGACTAGCATAGGTCCGGTGCCCCCCGATCACACACAGAAATACATTTTGGCTGTGGACAGACAGCTGTTTAAACCAATCCTGGTTAACAAACACCCACGTGATGAGGGCGAGCAGCTGAGACCACACAGCAAACATGGGAAGAGGAGCCAAGAGTGCTCCAGCATACTGGCTTGGGGCCTCGTTTGGCAAATTTCTTTTTGTTTTTTGGTTTTTCAAGACAGGGTTTCTCTGTGTTGCCCTGGCCGTCCTGGAACTCACTCTGTAGATCAGGCTGGCCTCGAACTCAGAAATCCGCCTGCCTCTGCCTCCCAGAGTGCTGGGATTACAGGCGTGCGCCACCACTGCCCGGCAAAGTGCACACGGCAGGTAGCCGTGCATTTAAACTTTTATGATAAAAATCTTTGAATTCTGACTGGTCATTAGCAACAGAACAAGAAAATCAACCTGATATTTTAAAACAGTAAAAGGATTTGAAAAGACATCTCATAAACTGGTATTTAGTGTCACAGAAAATGATGCCACAGGCCTAAGAGAATGTTACAAAAGATAACTAGTACGGGCGATAGTGTGGAGCATCTGGATCCTCTGTATACTACATGGGAATGTGAAATAATGCTGCTGTAAGAACGTGGTGTTTCCTTTATGATCCACATGTTCATAAGGCCGACTTCTAGGTAACCACATGAATTGAATCCCAAAGACATTGATGCCCTGTTCTCTCTCTCTCTCTCTCTCTCTCTCTCTCTCTCTCTCTCCATTCAGAAGGGGAAATCTTCTGAATGCTGTATGTGACAATATAGATCAACCTTAAAGACATTATAATAACAGAAACAACCCAGTCACAGAAGGACAGATACGGTGTAATTACACTTCTGTGAGGGATTGAAACATACGTGGGATGGTTTCCAGGGCTTTAGGAAGGAGGTGTAGGGAATTGCTGTCAGCAGATAGTCGCAGGGCTTGGGATACAGCTTAGCAGGTAGTCACACTAGTGCTAGAGCCAGAATTCTTGCCTAGGATGCACCAGAGCAGGAGGAGGAAAGAAAGGAGAAAGGAAGTCCAGAAGGAGGGAGAGAAGGCGGACCTGAAGGCAGACAAACTGGGAATGATATCTGTTAATCCCAGGAGGCAGCTCAAGGATCAAGAAATCAAGGTTATCCTTGCTTCCTTAATGATTCTAAGGTCAGCCTGTCCAACATGAGACTCGCTCAAAAAAACTGAAAGGAAGGGAAGATTTCAGTTATATAAGACAGATAAGTTAGAGAAATCTGTACGTGGTAGGTGTAATTAATACTGTTTTGCACACAAAATTTTATTCAGAGATGGATCTTATGTTAAAATATTGCCACAGTTTCATAATAAAATGTTGGGAGCAATAATGTCAGGTTTTAAGATTTTCACGGGATAGACAGCTGGGTACAACAAGGTGCCTGTAATCCCAGCACTTAGAGCAGAGGCAGGAGGATCACTTTGATTCCAGGCTAGTCTGTGTTATGTACTGTGACTCTGGAAGAAGAAAAAAATCTGTACCGTGTCCCTGTGATAGAAAGCAAGCCAGCCTCTGGCTTTTGCTTGATCTGGGATTTTTTAGAGGGTCTCTCTTTAACAAGGACATGATAGCACTGAGCAGCCTGCAGACAGAAAGGCTTGCCGTAGTTTACTTATTTAGAATATACTTGTGAATATAATGTTAGCAGCTTTTTTTTTTAAGATTGATTTACTTATTTTATATGTGAGTACATTATAACTGTCTTCAGACACACCAGAAGAGGGCACTGGGTCCCATTACAGATGGTTGTGAGCCACCATGTGGGTGCTGGGAATTGAACTCAGGACCTCTGGAAGAGCAGTCAGTGCTCTTAACCGCTGAGCCATCTCTCAAGCCCAGCAGCTTAATTTTTAATCTAAGCCTTTTATGGGCTGGCAGGAAAGGATAAAGTGACATGCTGTCTTTGATGTCAACCCATCGCTATGAAAAGTGAGTAGTAGTTACTTAGACTTAGCCATCTGAACAACCCCAAGGTTTCTCTGCCTCGGTCTCGGCATGGCTAGACCAATTTTTATTAACTTTTTTTTTCTTTTTTTCTTTTTAATTGGACTAGGGAAATGCTCATCTCCTTGGCCAGAACCCTTGGCACATGGTCCGGCTTAGTTCGTCCACATGGCCCTTCATAGGTGGGAGTCTGCAGTGGCTTGCTGTCTCCCAGTTCCTTAACGTGCTAGTCTTGGGCCAGTGGAAGGACCCTGGAGCTAGAAGTGCAGTGTGACTCTCTGAGCTTGTTTCACTGTGTCAGGCCTTCTCTCAGTGCTGTAGCATTTTCTGGTCCCTTTGAGAACCCTGCTCTAACAGTGTGGGCATGCCAGTAAAACAGCAACAGCATTGTACAAAATTCAAGATGGTATTTGGCAGGAAGGTAGACCCCTTTCACTTCTTAAAAGACTGACTGTAACTGTATATGGTTCGTGGGAAACAGTAGTGAAGAACACTGATAATGCTGTAAACATTCTGGTTTCACTGATGCTGTGTCGCCATATGTTTGGCCCCATGCAGTCCCCTGCCTAATCTCACCACATACTTATTATTTCAGGTCCTGTGGGAATGGCTGCTGCTGCTGCTGTGGCAACAGGAAAGAAACGGAAGCGGCCTCATGTATTTGAGTCTAATCCCTCTATCCGAAAGAGACAGCAGACACGTTTGCTTCGGTGAGGGCTGCCTTACCCCATCTTGCTGTTCTCCACATGCTTCCTTTATGGATGTCAAGAGCTAGAATATTCTTTACTGGATTCCTCAAGACACTGGGGTGGATATTTGATTACAGGTTTAGGCTTGGAATCATCCCCGTAAAATTAAATTGATGAAAATCCAGAAAATATGATGTGATACATACATAATACTAGGTGACTGTGTGGTTCAAGCCTTTGATCCCAGCATTTGGAAGGTAGAGGGAGGGGGATCTCAGTGAGTTCAAGGCCAGCCAAAGCTACAGAGTGAGACAGTTTCTTAAAATAAGGAAGGGAGGGAGGGAGGAAGAAAAGGAGGAAGGGAGGAAGGAAGATGTCTAACGACACATTGGTTCATCCAGGAAACTTTGTGCACCTGCTGTGTTCAGGCAGCACTCTAGACATTGGGACACTGAGCAACAAAGACCCTTAAAGAATTTCTGTTCTGAAAGAGAGAGAAAGTAAACATACATTATATTTGTTAAGTCTCAAACCATGGGACAATGGCTGAGGTGCCTATTTGAAAACAGGCCTGGCCTCCCACTTCTCCCAGCATCCCCTAGTCTCTACCTAAACTTCTACAGTCCAGGGATTGGGCTACCCTTCCCTATATAACCCAGCCATTTTAGCTGTGCTGCACTATTGGTCAGCCTCTTAGCCCAGGCTGGCCCTTGGTCAGCAGCTCCTCTGCCCTCCCTGCCTCCTCACATGGCTCGGGTCATGAGCCCTCTGGGCTCTCCCTGACATGTCTGCCTCTGGCTGTGCTCTACCTTCTATCTGCAATGGAGTTTCTCCTCTACCGTATTTAGGAGCAGATGTATTTTTTCGTTTTCTTTATTTTTTTTAAAGGTTTATTTATTTCATTATATGTAAGTACTCTGTAGGTGTCTTCAGACACCAGAAGAGGGCATCCGATCTCATTACAGATGGTTGTGAGCCACCATGTGGTGGCTGGGAATTGAACTCAGGTCCTCTGGAAAAGCAGTCAGTACTTTTAACCGCTGAGCCATCTCTCCAGTCCTCTTTTATTTCTTTTTTCATTCAATATTAAATGAGAGTCGTGCTGTGGGTAGAAAAGAAATTAGAAAAAGTATTTCTGGACATCAAAGAACGTAGTTGTTCTCTGTTCTAAGAGTGGTCTGAGAAATCCTTTTGAAGAAGCAGCCTTTTCCCAGAGAAGGGAGGAGGTGAATAAATAACCGTATTTATGTCTCAAGATCATTTTCCCGCAGAGGGAATTATTAACAGCCAAGTCAGTCATTTTATTTACTTATTTACTTTTAATTTTTTTAAAGATTTATTCATTATATGTAAGTACACTGTAGCTATTTTTAGACATACCGGAAGAGGGCATCAGATCTCATTATGGATGATTGTGAGCCACCATGTAGTTGCTGGGATTTGAACTCAGGACCTTTGGAAGAGCACTCGGTGCTCTTAACTGCTGAGCCATCTCTCCAGCCCCCTTATTTTAATTTATTTTTGAGACAGGGACTCACTATGTTGCTCTGAATGTCCAAGAGTTCTGTATAGACCAAGCTAGCCTGAAACTCAATGGAGTTCTGCCCACTGCCTCCTGAGTGCCAGGGAGAGCATGAGAGGAGTAATTAGAGGAGGAGAGGAGAGGAGGAGAGGAGACCCCAGCACATCTGGAGGTTGGCAAGCTGATATGTCGGTTTGTGCTTCTGATCCCAGCTTTTGGGAGGCTGGGGTGGAGGAGGATTGCCACAGGCTCAAGACATGCTTAGGACATGTCTGTAATCCCAGCACTCAAGAGACTGAACTGAGGTAAGCAGGTGGTGGGTTTTGAGCTAGCTTGAGCTACATACGAAGATCCTGCCTTAAGAGCAGTGGTGGCGCACGCCTTTAATCCCAGCACTTGGGAGGCAGAGGCAGGTGGATTTCTGAGTTCGAGGCCAGCCTGATCTACAGGACAGCCAGGGCTACACAGAGAAACCCTGTCTCTAAATAAATAAATACATAAATAAATACATAAATGCATAAATACATAAATAAATAAATAAAAGAGAGAAAAGGAAAAAGAAAGAAAAAGAGAGTGGAGAGAGGATTGGAGGCGGTGAATATCAACTGTTCATTATTAATTCAAGAAATGATTTTCTGCCGGGCATGGTGGCGCATGCCTGTAATCCCAGCACTCTGGGAGGCAGAGGCAGGCGGATTTCTGTGTTCGAGGCCAGCCTGGTCTACAGAGTGAGTTCCAGGACAGCCAGGGCTATACAGAGAAACCCTGTCTCAAAAAACCAAAAAAAAAAAAAAAAAAAAAAAAAAAAAAGAAAGAAACGATTTTCTGTGGTACTATGAAATCTAGTGTAGTCCCTGTCTATATACAGGGAAAGGGCAGGATTCTGTGTATCTATTGCTTCTAATCTGGTGTCTTGATTTATTGGAGGGTTTGCTTTCTGATATTAGTTACCTTAGAGGGTCAACAATAGTCCAAAAATATTAAATGGAGAATTCTAAAATAGATAATGAGTTTTAAATAATTTTACTAAGGATATTGTTATAATTTGAATATTTTATTTTAAAATTTTAATTTAATTATTTTATGTGTATGGGTGTTTAGCCTGTGTATATGTATGTACCATGTAAGTGCCTGGCACCCACACTGGTCTGAAGAGGGTTTTGTATGCCTATATGGGCTTATTTGCTCTCGAGGAAACCAGAGGCATTAAGCAGCTTAACACTAGAGTGACAGTTGTAGGCCATAAAAGGATGTACTAAGAATCAAACCCAGATCCTTGGTAAGAGCAGTAAGTGCTCTTAACCATTGAGCCATCTGTGTGTATAAGAAAACAATACACAGAGGGTTATTCCATTCCACTCATAGGTATCCAGGGGGGCTGGAGCAGACGCCACCAGTGAGTGGGGCTACATGTATCCTCAGGCAAACACTGTGGTTTTGTGTTCTGGATTCTCTTCTGTGATAAAATACCCTGACCACAAGCAGTGGGGGGGAAAGAGGGCTTAAGTCATTACCCTTCAGGTCAAGGTTGCCAGTAAGGGAAGTCAGAGCCAGGGTCTGGCAGACCCATGGCGAGTGCTGCTTGCTCTGCCCTTACAGGCTTTATGGATTTTGTTTTGTAATCTTAGTATTTGCATTTTTAATTTTTATTGTTTTTTGCTATGTGGGAACTCACCACATAGACCAGGTTGGCCTTGAATTTACAGATTGCCTGCATCTGTTTCCCAAGTGCTGGAATTAAAGGTGTATACCAAACCACCACTTGTAGGGTTATATTTAACTAGTTTTCCAACACAGCCCAGGACCACCTTTCCAAAGAATAGTGCTGCCCACCATGGTCTGAGTCCTGCTCTATCAGTTAGCAGTCAAGATAAATCTCTCACAGACATACCCACAGGACAGTCTAATCTAACCAATTGCTCAGGGAGACTACCTTCTCAGGTGCCTTTAGGCTGTGTCAAGTTGACAGGTAAAGCTAAGGACAGTGTATCTATATGACAATAAAATACAAAGCTGTAGCTAACATGGCAGTATAGTGTACACACTTTCTCTGATAGACTTCCATACTTCTCTGTCCTTCCTGTTCTCATCTTTCAGATCACATCTGATCAGAATTGTCTCCACTCACAGTAAGTTTGCTCCACCTCCTTCGAGGCATCATCTGTCACCGTAACCTTTTGTTTCCATTCTGTTCAGGAAACTCAGAGCCACGTTAGATGAGTACACGACACGAGTGGGACAGCAAGCGATTGTGCTCTGCATCTCGCCCTCCAAACCCAACCCTGTCTTCAAGGTGTTTGGCGCAGCACCTTTGGAGAATGTGGTAAGTCAGATCTGAGTGGTTCCCAGAGGCCTCTACTTTGGGTAGGGCTTCCGCCTTTTCTTCTTTCCAGGTCAGTGCTCAGGGATGGAAGGAGGCATTATACAGATTTAAACCAGTTTATGCTGGTTTACAGCCCATGCAATATTCAGAAAGATTCCTTCCTAGTGGTCTTCTTACATCAGTGGAGAGCAGCAGACAGTAGGCTTCTGTTGAACCTCACTTAATGCTTGACTTGGTGGCCAAAGCTCTTTCATGCTTTGAGTGTGTGTGTGTATGTGTGTGTATTTTTTAAAGGATGATTACTAATTTTACTTACTAAAGCAATGTATTGTACCCCCAACAGATGCAGTTTAAAAAAAAAAAGGAGAATATTTTACTTAAGAAACCAGTGTAGGGCTGAGGATGAAGGCCAGTTGGTAGAGCCCTTGCCTAATGTGCATGAAGTGTTGGGTTCTATCCTAAGCACCTTACCAGTTGTGGTATATGCCTGTAATCTCAGCAGTCAGGAGGCAGAGGTAGGAGGATCAGGTATTCAAGGTTGGCTGGCTGGCTGAGCTACATTAGACATCTTTAAAAAAAAAAAAAAAGAACCAATGTAAAATTTTTATTTATATCTGAAGCAAAACACTAGAAGACTCCAGGATGTTAATTTTATAAGCCAAATTAGAAGCATTTTATTAACTATGTATTTGGATATTTAAAACTCTCTTTTTGCCTTTTTTTTAAAGTTGGTTTAGCTGAGCGTGGTAACACATGCCTTTTTCCCAATCCTCAGCAGGTAGAACCAGTGGGATCAAGGCCAGCCTGGGCTACATCTTTTTATATTTGTTTGTATGTGTATATGTGCTCCTGTGGACCAGAGAGGGAGTGACGTCCCCTGGCACTAGAGTTATAGGTGGTTTGAAGCTACCATGTGTGTGTTGCATATTGAACACAGGTCATCTGAATGAATAGCCATCGGTCTTAACCACTTAACCGCTATCTCTTTGTGTCCATAATTAAAAAAAATAATCTGCCAATTTTTTCCTCATTGTCCTCTATGTAAAACAAGGCCAACAATATCTTCTTCACTGGGGACAGACATTAAAACTGACTGACTGTTCTCCCATAAAAACTGCTCAGGAGAAATAGCATAAAGAGCACTGAGCTCAGCAGGCGGAGCTCACTCTGGCTGCTGTGCTCTGGGGGCAGCACCGGACTCTGTGCAAACCATAGGCTTTCTTGAGCTTGGCAGGAATAGCCTGAAATATTTTTTTGATAACAAAATGAGAATTTCCCAAGAAGTTTTCCATGGCTTCTGAAGGTAAAGCTCTTCAGTCAGGCAGGAGCCATTAGCATCTTGCTAGGGCCTGGTTAGCATACCCAACCACCGTCACGGCCATGGGGCAGGGGAGCTCTGGAGTTAGCCCCAGCTTCCTGCAAGCCATCCAGCTACCTTTATTTCATCTTCTCTCTCTGATAGATCAGTGGACTGTCCTTCATTTGTTTATATAGGTTTTTAAAAATATCTTCACTTGTAGAAACTGTAGGCTAGTGTTTTAACTGTAGGAGCTGTGGGACTGGGGAGGTTGGTCAGTTGGTAAAGCAGTTACATGCAAGCCTGGGGCCTGAGTTTGAATCTCCAGCTCTCAGCTCTATGCTCCAGATGACAAGCTTTAGTTTCCACGGAGTATGAATACATTTTTAAAAAGATCTTTGATGGGAATTTCCAAAGACTCTTTATATCTAGAAAGCTTCAGAAATTCAGAAGACTCATAGTATCTTGTCCAAGACCTTTGTCTTCTCTTTTGTCTTCAACCTGACTAAAGGCCAGTTTCTAAATTTTCTTTTTTTTTTTTTAAGTTTTATTTATTGTATGTAAGTAGACTGTAGACCCTTCAGACACACCAGAAGAGGATATCTGATCTAATTATAGATAGTTGTGAGCCACCATGTGGTTGCTGGGATTTGAACTCAGAACCTCTGGAAGAGCAGTCAGTGCTCTTAACCTCTGAGCCATCTCTCCAGCCCCCCCTAAATTTTCAATAGTAAATTTGTTTCTAGAATTCAAATGATCTTTGTAAATGTACTAAACCTAACTAACCTTCTATCCTTGATATTCATAAGAATATTTGGTAATATACCTTCCTCTTTGTGTCTGAATACATGATATATTTCATGTTACATGTTAAAACAAAAAGGTTTTTTGGGAGGCAGTGCAGGCTGTCTGATTCTGGGAAATCTATTTTACTAAGCAAGCTTAGGTGGGAGTGCTTTATTCACCTGGAATTATTTTGTTGCAAATTACTATAATACATAACTCTATCAGCACTCTTTTAATCAGTATTGTTAAGGAATTATATAGCATTGTTAAGTTTATCAAAATAACAGAATATGACTTTTTTCCTGACCCATAAAAATGGCTTACTTGATACTGACTGATATAATAGTAATAATAGCCCAGTGTTTTCCTATCTTTGAATGCCAGATATCACCACGATGATCAAAAGTGTTTTTATACTATTTTTAATTCTCCTGTGGGCTTACAGGAGTTTGACCCAATACAGTAAGTTCAAAGAACCCAGACTTAGAAGAGTTGGGCTTTGTTTCATCCCCCAAAATAGAAGCCTGTACAATGCCTCAGTAGTGCCAGATGTTTATGTCATATGCTGGTGATATTTGAAACTGTTTTTGAATTGGTCAAGTTATAGTGAGTCTAGTGTTGGGACTGTTTTTCTCTCATCCCCTTGGCCCTCCTATCTGGAGGATTCTATAGCTTTGGAACTGGACTGGTTACTATTGTTGAGGTCAGTGAGCTACAGTATGGGATCTTTCTCTTTGGAGCCTCACAATGAGACCCCACTAAGGAAGTAATTTCACAGAACAGAAAGCATGGTTGGACCTTCTTGACATAATTTTGTTCCCCCTGTCCCTAAGAGAATGCCTTAAGACCTGAAAATAAGTTAATTTCCAATCCCATCTAGTTATATTTCCATAATTCCTAGCTTTATTATCCCTAGAGACATTCTCACCCCCTTGTGTATTCTTCTAAGTGACTAAACCCATTACTGATGACGGTGGATTCAGTGTTTGCCTCCCCTTGCTCGTGTTGACACATGCAGTGCACACATGTGCGCTGTGCTGCAGCTCTGGAAGGGTCTGTTGTCTTAAGATGGGTTTCACTACAATGGTGAAGAATAGATTCAGGTTCAGAACTGGACTGACACACAGAGGGACACCATGGCTTTGAAGTTTACCACCTTCTCCAACCCTTACCTGAAGGGAGGAGAGTGGCTCCTGGCCCCAGGCCTTGCTAGTAATGGTACGTTTGGCACTCATTCTTGTCAGCCTCTTAAGCACTTGGATCTTCTGTCTGTATGGTGCCTGGCTTTCAAAAAAAAAAAAAAAAATAGCAGTTTCAAATACATTAGAGTTTAGAGTCAAAAGCCCTCACTCAGATCTGGAAAATTATTTTAGCAGTTAACTGTCAATTAGATGTGATTGGGGACATGGCGAGCCCGGGAAATGCTGAGTCGTGAAAGAACTCTGTGGCTTGAGAACACAGGACTTTCTAACTGAGAAGCAGTGGACTTCTCCCACTGGCTCCTTCCTACTGCTGTTACCTAAAATTTCATCATCATTCCGTTTGATTCTGTCCAATGTGGTGTCTTTGGGCCCGCGGGTATTTTCACCTTCTACTTAAAGGAGTATTTGTTCCCAGAGCTCTTCGGAGGCTACGGGAGACCAGCCCCACCCACTTTGTTGTTGCTGGGCACTAGCTCTCCCTGGCTTTCGAGCATCTTGTTTACTTCTGCCCGTAATTCCCCTCAGGTACGAAAGTACAAGAGCATGATCCTGGAAGACCTGGAGTCTGCTCTGGCAGAACACGCCCCTGCGCCACAGGAGGTTAATTCAGAACTGCCGCCTCTCACCATCGATGGGATTCCAGTCTCTGTGGACAAAATGACCCAGGTACAGGGCGGGAAATGAGGAGGAGATGCAAAGATACGAGATGAGATGTGGGCGGGCCTCTCCTACTTTGCTAGCTTTGTGTTTGGTGATGTGGCTAGAGTTTGAGACACAGACTGGAGTGTGAGGCAGTCTTGGGCAAGGCCAAGTCCCAGGAGCAGCCTCCTGACTAAGCACCCACAAGCACCCTTCTCTGCTGCCCGTGCTCTCCCTTAACCTGGGTTTCTGTGCTAGTGAGAGAAAATTTCTGCTTGAGGTTAGTCTGACCTGGAGACTGTTCAAAATTCCAGGAGACAAGTTTAGCAGGCTATGCTACTCCTCTGTCCCCCCACTCTCACCCCCACCCCCAGGTATTTGAGGTAGGGTTTGTCTGTGTCGCCTTGGGTAGCCTGGAATTTGCTGTGTAGACCAGGATGGCCTCAAACTCAGAGCAGTTGCCTCAGCCTCCAAGTGCTGGGCCTAAAGGTATATGCTACCACACCTGGCTTATTTACCAACTTTTAGTTTTGTTTTGTTTCTCTAGGTAGAATTTTAAAGCAGTGACTTTTTATTTTTTTATTGTTCTCAGTTCAGAAGCTCAGCACCCAAAATAGCATGCCATCTAAACAATAGTACTGTTTAGCAAAGCCTAAGAATATTGGAACAAAACTAAATTCAGTAAGGTACGGATCAGCTGGTTCCTTGAATGGGTCTGAACCAGAGACTTGCCGAGAAATAGCATTGCATTTTATGAATAGAAAGCTAGAGCTGAGTTTGGTATCACATGGGCTACAATCCTGGCACCTGAGGAGAGATGCGGGAAAATCATACGGAGTTCAAGGCTAGCCTGCTATACATAGTGAGGCTCTGCCTTTTTAAAATAAAATACGCTCTAAACCTAAACTGTGATCTTTTGATTTTTGGAGCATATAGCATTCTGTGAACATGAACGGTCTTTCTGTGATCGTTCAGAAAGAAAGGCATACCCTGCCCTTTCGCAGCTGCTGTTACAGTCTGTTGCTGGTTCCATTTTGCATGGCTAATTTTAAGAATGTTCTCTGTCTCTCAGCCATAAAGCGCATGAAAAGCCCGCTGAGCCTCTGGTGTAGGATACTGGTGCGAATCCTCTCCTGGGAAGGGTTTTTCTGCCTCACTGCCATTTTTGACGCGTTAGTTGAAATGCCCAAGGTTTTAATGGTAAACATGCCTAAATGCTGATTTTCATGGAGAGCAGCCTATAGCCACAGAAAAATGGAGCTGTTACTGGTTTGGAACCTCAGTGTGCTTCATTCCATGCCACGTGCTTGGTAAACAGAGCATGGCACAGTGACAGAACCAAGGAAAACTGGCATCATCCCCAGCTACACAGCCGGCGCTGTGAGCCCGTGCTCCCTGCATGCACTTCCTCCTTTCCCTTCTCACTGCAGTTGAGGATTGAAAATAAAACATGGCAGATAGTTTTAAAATGCTTCAGCATTTTAAAGGAGTCCCGTGAGATGGTAAAGACTGGCCACCAAGCCTAGGCACCTGAACTCAGTCTCCAGGATTCCCACGGTGGGAGGAGAGAACTGGCCTCCAAAAGTTAGCCTTTGACCTCCGCATGTGCTCTGTGGTAATGTGGTAATAAATAAACATTTAAAAATTACAATGTGAAGAGGACTGGGTAAGGTGATAAAAGACCATCCATACTGGAATGGAAATTTCTAAGCGTTCAGAAAATGTTCAGATGCTCTTATTTTCTCCCTCGGCCTCTTATTGTTTGCTTCCTCATATACTTTACTTTCATCTTAACCTGAGCCTAATATGTCAAATGATCTTAAAGCTTTTCACTTTTTTTAAAAATTCGATATATTTTTTATTTACATTTCAAATGATTTCCCCTTTTCTGCCCCCCCCTCCACTCCCCGAAAGTCACATAAGCTCCCTTCCCTCCCCCCTTTTCTCCCATCTACCCCAGCTTTTCACTTTTAATAGTAGCAAAAGGAGTGTTTAATTTCACACTAAGCCTGGTAGACAAGAGGCCTGGGAAAAGCACTTGTCCCTCCTGTCCATGAGATTATAAGCTGGCACACCTCCTAGGACGCTGGCTGGGAATGCTGAGTCTGCCCCGTGTGGACAGTGCCCAGAGGTTAGCCTGAATCCGCTTCTCAGCAACTGTGCTTTTAGTGGCTTACAGTGGCCTAGATCTCCAGCTCCAGAACCTGACAGCCTCTGCAGGTACTGCATGTACCCTCTCACGGATGTATATACATAATCTTTAAAAGGTGTGTGTGTGTGTGTGTTGCTCTCTAGAGAAGAAGCAACGATGTTTACTGTTTATGACAGCATTGCTTACAACAGGAAAAGTTCCAGAGTATAGAATTTAACTAGAAGTTAAATTCCAATAGGAATGCCAACTCCTTACATGGGGAGAGGCATACCAGGGCCCAAAGATGACAAGGCTGTTTCCTATTCGGTGACTTATCTGGTCTCTATTACAGTAGACGAGTTACCTGGGAGATATAGCAAACAGCTTGTAAATTTGCATTTCTAAGATACCTAATCTTAGGAGGTTAAGGCTTTGTTATTTTTCATTTTTTTTCAAAGACTAGATTTTTTCTAAATACAGAGAATACAAAGTTCTGCTTGACATCATTTTCCAAAATGTGTACACAAAACATGTTCTTGTGTACTCTAAAGTTTATTAGAATGTACATCAGAATGTTAAGTGATTAGTTATGCAAGGTGACAGGGTACTTTTCATTTTCTTTGTAGATAAGCATGGATTAGTAATTTGTGGGTGTGTGTCAGCTTGACACAGGCTGGAGTTATCACAGAGAAAGGAGCTTCAGTTGAGGAAGTACCTCCATGAGATCCAGCTGTAAGGCATTTTCTCAGTTAGTGATCAAGGGGGGAGGGCTCAGCCCCTCTGGGCTGGTGGTCTTGGGTTCTATAAGGCATTTACTCAGTTAGTGATCAAGGGGGGAGGGCCCAGCCCGTTTGGGCTGGTGGTCTTGGGTTCTATAAAAAAACAAGCTGAGCAAGCCAGGGAAAGCAAGCCAGCAACATTCCTCCATGGCCTCTGCACCAGCTCCTGCTTCCTGACTTGCTTGAGTTCCAGTCCTGACTTCCTTTGGTGATAAACAGCAGTGTGGATGTTTAAGCTGAATAAACCCTTTTCTCCCCAACTTGCTTCTTGGTCATGATGCTTGTGCAGAAATAGAAACCCTGACTAAGACAGTGGGTTTCCTTTTTATGGGTATTTTTATAATCACAGAAATCAAAGTATTTTTAGTTTTTACATTTAACTTGGATTTTTTAGGGTACAAGTTTGAGATGAAAATGTCATGAACTCAGCTGGGCAATGATGGTGCTCGCCTTTATTCCCAGCACTTGGGAGGCAGAGACAGGTGTATTTCTGAGTTCAAGGCCAGCTTGGTCTAAAGAGTGAGTTCCAGGACCGCCAGGGCTACACAGAGAAGCTCTATCTCAAAAAACCAAAGGAAAAAGAAATAAAAAGAAAATGTCACGAACTCTTTTTACCACCTTGGATCTCTATAGACAATTGGAAGGCATACTATTACATCCTTCACAAAGGCACCCATTTGTGTTCTCTCTCTCTCTCTCTCTCACACACACACACACACACACACACATACACACACACACATACACACACACAAGAGAGAGAGAGAGAGAGAGAGACTTAAAAGCACAATTCAGATATGACTATAGCCATAAAAAGCCAAGTGATGGAATGTTAATTCTAGATTTCAGATCATATGGGTAATTTATGGCTTTCTTAAAGTGATCAAGTAAATTCTGGGAAACTAGACTATACTACAGATATGCTCTGTTAACTGTCATAACTATACTTTATGATGCAGAGGTGACTATGGAGCTAACATAGATTCTTTGTGCAGACCTGAAATGCATTCTGAATCATCAAGGGGGTTCACTTCATGCTGGCCTCAAGTTAGCTTTATTGATTCTGTAAATTAGTTTCCTTGTTTTCATAAGAATACTAACATCTGGGGGGCTAGAAAAGGGGAAATCATTTGAAATGTAAATAAATTATATCGAATAAAAAAAAAAAAAGAATACTAACATCTGGGCTGGAGAGATGGCTCAGCGGTTTAGAGCACTGTCTGCTCTTCCGAAGGTCCTGAGTTCAAATCCCAGCAACCACATGGTGGCTCACAACCATCTGTAACAAGATCTGACTTCTTCTGGGGTGTCTGAAAACAGCTACAGTGTACTTACATATAATAAATAAATAAATCTTTAAAAAAAAATAAAAAGAATACTAACATCTAATTTCTAGTCCAAGCACTACAATATATTAACTCTAGGCCTCACTTTTATCCTTAAAGATTTGTTTGTTTGTTTGTTTGTTTGTTTGATGTATATGAGCATGCTGCTGCTGCCACACCAGAAGAGGACATCGGATCCCTTTAGATGGTTGTGAGCAACAATGTGGGTGCTGGGAATTGAACTCAGGACCTCTGGAAGAGCAGCCAGTGCTTTTAACCATTGAGCCATCTCTCCAGCCCTCTAGGCCTCAGTTTTATGAGCCTTCCTGCCTCATAAAGTTGGAGGAAGTAAAACTTAGGTATTTTTGGAGGAAAGTGCTTTAAAAACTAAACCATCGTACTTTTTTATTATTACTGTTAGCATTTATTTCTTCTCCAAGACTTTGTTTCAAGAGAGGGTCTCCATGTGTAGCCGTGGCTTACCTGGAATTTGCTGTGTATATCAGACTGGCCTAAGATTGACAGAAATTTGCCTTCTGTATTCTCTGTGCTGGAATTAAAGGCATGTGCCACCACACTCAGGTGCAGTTGACTTTGTTTTTGATTGTTGGGGAGGGAGAAAGAGAGTATGTGTACATGTATGTATGCAGATGAGAGTATGTGTACATGTATGTATGTATGCAGACGAAGGTATGTGTACATGTATGTATGCAGAGAAAGTATGTGAACATGTATGTATGCGGAGAGAGTATGTGTACATGTATGTATGCAAATGAGAATATGTGTACATGTATGTATGCAGATGCATGTAGAAGCCAAAAGACAGCACTTTTACCCTGCAGTCCTCTGCCAGAGTAGTAAACATTCCTACCTGCTATGTCACCTCCCCACATCCCCTTTCTTCTCACGTTAAACACTGAAAATTGCCTCATGCTAGTAGATGGGCGTCCTAGAACCCAGCGGCTGACCTTCATGCACAACTTACTGCCCTGAATTCAGGAAGCAGAATTTTTCTTGTCTTTTATGCATCATTTTGAATGTATAATTCTTGGCCAAGTACGATGGTGAACATCTGTAACCTCAGCACTTAAGAGGTGAAGACAGGAGCCCCGGAAGTGCAAACTCAAGGCCAGCCTCGGCTGCAAAACAAGTGTGAGGGGACAGCCTGGCAGCATGAGAGCTTGTCATGGAAAGCGCAAATGCACGTAGAGAGAGAGGGGTGGGGGTGGGGGGGAGAAGAGGAGGAGGAGGAAAAAGAGAATTTTCTTTTTACCTACTCTTACATAAACATTTGAGTAGGTTGAAATAAGGTTTAGCAGAATAATTCATTTTGGGGGTGGGTTAGGTTCTGTGTTGCCAAGAGTAGACTTGAACTTTTTTCCCTCCCTTGGAAACATAGCTCAGGCTATCCTAGACTCACTATGTGACTAGGCTGGCCTTAAATTCACAAACCTGCCTCTGCCTCCCAGGTGTTAGAATTAAAGGCATGTGCCACCATACTCAGAAGGTCTTGAACTTTTGAGCTCAAGCAATTCTCCTGCTTCAGCCTCCCAGGTGGTAGAGACTGTAGGTGTGTACAACCGTGCATGCCTTGTTTTTCAGAAAATTGGCAGGTCGTGTTAGCAAGTTGTTGTCGGTGTGGTCGCTCAGCTCTCATCGGTGCTTCTCAGGTGCCCAGTATGATCAGTGGACGTGGAGTGGGGCATGGGCTCCAGCTCAGTGACGCCAGCCCCTGCTGCTAGTTCTCAGGGGCACCACTGTTTCCTGAGGATTTTTCACATACTGACAACAGTCCCGTGGAGGAGAAGCCTCATGGCCTTGAACACGGCGTTTGGGAGGTAGGAGCAGGGCAGGAGGACTCTGAATTTGAGCAGTCTGGTCTCCATAGTGAGTTCTGAGCCAGCCAACTAATTGGAGAGGAAGTAGTTCTCATTGCACAGTTGAGTAGGCTAGCACTTCTACATTCTGGAGAAGTTGTACATTTTGGGGAGAGCTGTATTCGAAAGGATATGGTAAAGACTTATGGAAGGAATTCCAGAATCATCTCTGCAGAGCCTGCCCAGGATAACTGTTCATTCTGCCCCTCTTCTCAGTGCCTCTTCTCCCTGCCCCCGTGAACTGGCTGTCCTCCTTTGTACTCTCACTGGGGCCATCCTTGTCCCTGGAGCAATGATGCAACCGGGTAGTAATTTGCTAGTTTCAGGAAAGCCTTCTGAAATAATCCACACAACAGGTGCTTCGTCAGGAAGGGTTAATCATAGCATTTGATTCATTTTCCTTCCAAAACATTTTGTCTGCTGTTAGGGTTTTTCAAGGGTTTTATTTGGTTTTGATAAAGCATGGGTGTGTTGTTTTCTATACTAACATACACATATGCCTTGTGTAATAAAGGGAAATGAGGTTGTCTCTAATAGGTAACGCCATAGTGATAAAAAGTAGAGTAAAGGTTACCAGGGACTGGGGGAGTCCAAATGGGAGGTAAGGTTTTAATAGAGTCTCTGTTTGGGGTGATGAGATTCTGGAACTAGCGGTGATGTCAAACAACACCCTGAGTGCAATAAGTGTCCCCGAATTGTGCATGTGTAGTAGATTTTATGATGTGTGTAAAACAGTTTAAAGGAGATAAAGGGGAGCTGGATTAAAATGTCTGGTGGTCTTCAGGTTTGGCTTCACACTAACTTACCTGGGAATTTAAAATCTTGGTATATGGTTCATACTTGAGGCCAGCTAAGTCTGAATTTTGTGGCTGAAACTCAGATAACTGTAATGTTAACCCCTCAGATTTTGTGTTACCCACTGTTATATTTTTTTTAAATAGTTCCAAGCAGGCTTCCTTTTTTATGGGTGCATTGTCTTGTAACTCAGACTGGTGCTGAACTCCTGACCCTCCCGGCTCTGACTCCCAAGTGCTGGGATTTCAGATGCTTGCCGGCACACCCAGCAGGCTTTCCTTACTATCTCAAGTGTTCAGAGTGTAAATACTATGCCATCATTTCTCAAATGTCAATCAGAGGGGATGGGGCTATGCTCAGGGGCAGGTGTTTGCCTGGCATATACCAGACACTACAGCGCCACCAAACGGACAGACAGACAGACAGGCAGGCATCTTCCTCTGTGGCCTCCACCTGACTGGGGAGATGCCTTGGTGTGTAAATGCTTCTCACTCAAGTATGAGGACCCAAGTTCAAATAGCCAGAAACACCACCACCACCCTGTGTGCTTCTGTCTGTCTGTCTGTCTGTCTGTCTCACACATCTTTTTTAAATAATCAGGCAGATTGGGATGTGGTGTAGGGGCAGCAAGGTAGCTCAGTAGGGGCACTTGCCTTCAAGCCTTACACAACTGAAGTTTAATACCCCAACCCATGTGGTGGAAAGTGACAACACCCAACACCGTAGCACATGTGGCAGCGGAAAATACATCAATCATAATTTTTAAAATCTGTGATGTGAGCTTAACGTGGTGGCATATGCCTTTAATCCTAGCGCGGAGGAGGGGGGGGGTAGATAAGTGAATGTTTGAGTTTGAGGCCATCCTGGTCTACAGAGTGAGTTCCAGGACAGCAGTCTCAATAAAAGAAAACAAAACAAAGCCATGTGATGTATTCTTCAATAGGACACAGTATATTTTAAGCAGAGAAGCATAACGTATATTCAAGAATGATAAAGAAAGGGGTGATGACCAAGGAGATGTTTGCAACTTATATGATAAAGGATTAATATGCAGAACAAATTAATGCTTCTTCCAAATTAATAAGAAAATTTGACAAAGCATTATAAGTAGCTAACTGAAAGATAACCAGCAAATAAATATATAAAATATTTCAGCTCACTAGTAATAAAAATTAAACTAAGGACCTCTTTCCTCCATATCAGATAAGTTCAAACCAGAAAGCTCAGTAATTAACAAGAAAGAGAAAGAAAGAAAAAGAGAGGAGAGAGAGAGAAGGAAAGAGAGAAAGGAAGAACATGGGGGAAGTTCGAATGAAGAGATGGCTCGGCATTAAGAGCAGTTGTTCATTCAATGAGGAACCTGGGTTTAATTCTTAGCACTGACTGCTTGTAAGCACTGGCTGCTTACAATCTTCTGTAACTCCAATCCCAGGGAATCCAACGCCTTCTTCTGACCTCTGTGGGAACTAGGCATGCATGTTCCCACAGAGTACACAGACATACTTACTGGAAAAATACCTATAACGTAAGTCAAGTATGGACTGTGAGCTGGGATGGCAGAGGGAAAGGTGGTGTCTGTCAGTGTTGAGTGTGAGTTCCTTTAACCAGCAGTTTCACTGTCCACATTTTCTTCCTAAAATGCACACACTGTAGACTGTTTTTAACCCCATACCTAGGAGGTAGGGGTAGGCAGGTCTCTTGAGTTTGAGGAGGAAGAGCAGTGGGGTCTGAGGAGACAGCACCCAACTCCCTAGAGAACTTAAATGGCTATCAAGAAGAGATACCTGAGAAACAGGTATTGGCAACTGCTAGAGAACAAGACGTGAGCAGTCATTCAGAGAGATGTCCGGAGGGAAATGCTGCGTGGAAGCAGCTATGCATGCAGTGTGCAGCAAATGGCACTGGTCATTTTTCTTCAGTAGCACAGCTGGCTTTCTAACATATGTTAATGAAATGAGAATTTGGCCTACATGGAAAGAAAGGTATTATTCATTAGTCTAAGTCAGGACACTGAATTGGTAGGCAAGCTAGCCTGTTATTTTAGTGTGTGCTTTACATAAAGGGCAGAGCTACCACAAGCCCACACAGACGGACCAACCGGGGAGTAAGAAAGGCTGAGGCTTGAAGGGCAGCAGGGTAGGTCCCGGGGTGCCAGCATGGGAAGCAGAAGGGTGGCTGGTCCGAAGAAACCTTTGAATGCCAGTCCTGGACGTTACTCATTCTGGGGTTCCAGGTTCACACTGGCTCTTCCCATGTTTTCTGTGGCAGTGTGCTTTGAGTGGGGAGGGAGGGAGACTGAGAAAAGCCAGTGTTCAAGAGATGCCTGTGTTTGTGCTGGCAATCGTAGGCAACTAGATTTTTGTATAAGGATTAGCCACTTTCATCATCTCTGAACCGAATAATCCAGATAATGAATAAGGAAATCATTGGGCTCCAGGTCTCTAATGCCCTGGAAATACACATTTGGATTATAACTGGTCTGTCAATCTACAAGTTCTTTATTTCAAATTAAAATAACAACGCCTGGATGGGAAGGTGTCTCAGAGGGAGAAGGACTTGTCATAAGTGTGTGGATCTGAATTCAAATCCCCAGAACCACGGGAAATTGGGCATGGTGGTATATTTCTGTAAACCAAACAGATTGGAGCCAGAGACAGGAGAATGCCTAGGAGCTCACTGGCCAGCTTGTTTGCTGGATTCAGTTATGAACAGAATCAGTTATGAACAAAAAAGTTGAAAACCTTTTTTCAAATAAAGTACAAAGTAAGGACCTTCATTCAGAGTTGTCCTTTGTCCTTCACAGGAATGCCGAGGCATGGATCATACACACAGAGATAAAAAAGTAATCTCAGCCGGGCGGTGGTGGCGCATGCCTGTAATCCCAGCACTTTGGGAGGCAGAGGCAGGCGGATTTCTGAGTTTGAGGCCAACCTGGTCTACAGAGTGAGCTCCAGGACAGCCAGGGCTATACAGAGAAACCCTGTCTCGAAAAAAACAAATCCAAAAAAAAAAAAAAAAAGTAATCTCCAGTTTACTTCTCTGACACATCACAATTTTCTTATAGACTGTAGAAATCTTACCTTTCTGTACAGTTTAATAAGTGCTACTTTCTCTTTAAATGTGTTACACAGTTGTCCTCAGTGTCCATAGAGGACCTACTACAGATACCCAAATCCACCAATGCTCACATTATTACAGAAAATGGCACATAGTGTTTGTATGAGATCTGTCTATAGACTTTAAATCATCTAAGAAAAATAACTATGGAAAAGACTAGTTGGTACATATTCAGTACAGATACATATATTTTTATTACTCTGAATATTTGCTTGTAGTTGAACCTGTAGATACCTAACTCACAGATATGGTAGTGATTTGTATTGTCTGACTAGTAGAGATGGAATTGTTAGACATGATAACTTGAAAGTTCTTTTCTTTTTCTTTTTTCTTTTTTTGGGGGGAGGGTGGGATGAAAATTGTAATTTATTGAAACTCAACTCAAATGAAAGTTTTATTACCATTGAGCCTAAATACCATTGAGGACCCTCAAAAATCTCTGATGTAAAGACAGAGGGACTGAGTGACTAGTGCTATTTTAGCATGTGTTAAGGATAATGCATTTGCTGAACAGCAGATAAATAGCTGAATTTACAAACGGCAGCTTCCTAGCATAGTAGGGGAATGACTGTTTCTGTTAGCTGGCTTGGCTTTTGTTTTCTCTCCAGTCACTAGATGGAAGCCCACAGCTCCAATATGCTAATGACATGTTCTACCTTCCATTTAGCAGTGGGTCTCCAGCCCCTCGACTAGGCTGTTTAGCGTTTTAGAACATCTTTTATTTTAAAACCATCTACAGTGTGTGTGGCTGGCTTTTTTTTGTTACTGGGTGTCATGTAATCCAGGCTGCCTTGGCTAAGGATGACCTTGAACTGATCCTCCTGCATCTGCCTCTCAAGTGCTGGGATTGCAGACATATGTCGCCGTGCCACTTTACTCTCTGTCTAATCTTTATTTTTGTATGTGTATTTATTTTGTATTTATTTTGTCTGTGCACCACACACATGCAGTGCCTGTAGATACCAGAAGAGGGCATTGGATTCCCCTGGGACTGCACTTAACAGACTGTTAAGAAGTACCATGGGGTTAATAGGAATCAAACTTGGGTCCCCTGGAAGAGCAACCAGTGTTCTTCACTGTGAGCTCTCTTTCTAGCTCCTATAATCTTTACTTTTAGTTGCTATTAACATGAATTTGATACCCTTTCTTTCTCTCTGGTTGTACCCTGGAAGGAGCAGCATTTTCTACTGTGCCTGGAGAAAGCTTACTGGCAGCCTAGGGCCCTTTAGGCACACAGAGACCTAAGTCAGCAGCCAAGCAAGCTTATTCTAGCCCAATTAAGGACAGCCTGAGAAGTAGAATCCTGTTGATTGTCTCCCTGTAGACTACAGACAGACCTTCCTTAACAAGCACATTGAGAAGCTTTACTTCCCAAACGCTCTTGGACCACTAATTAATCCACTGGCAGTGAAGACACAGAGTCAAATTCTGGAAAGGAGCTACTTAACTCTTTGTATGCTGGACAACTGGTAACTGATTTTCCCTGTACAGTCAGTCCCTTTCTGCTCAGGCATGATGATCTATACCTGTAGTGTTCGCATTGAGGAGGCTGAGGAAGGAAACTCTCAAGTTCAAAGCCAGGCTGAGGGTGGGGGTGGGGTGGGGTGGGGATAGACAGCTAGGTAAATAAATAAGATGAATCTTCTTTTTTATTTGGGACAGTTTAAAAGTCTCTCCTTTTGTGGGCGATTATTAATGGTATTAAAAAGGGAACTTTTAAGTTTGTAGTATCAGTTTATTTCATTTGTGCATTTGAAACAGCTTTTGTTTTTTATATAAAGAAATATAAAATGTATATAAGACCTTTTCTTCTCCAGGCTAGAAAAGACAGTCAAGAAACTAGGATAAAGGAAAATGACTTTGAGATGTACTTTCTTAAAATAACTGGAGGAATGATCTCATGAGTCAGCTGATAGCATGGGTTTGCAAATGGATACATTTCTATTAGCCACTGTTGGATGCCCAGAGCCAAATATACATGGAGTGTATTATACCATAGCCTGTCGGCAGGAGATGTGTGAGTAGGAAGCTCTTAGGAAGAGGTGAGGTGGCATGGTCCACACAGGAAGTAACCAAGCCTATATTATATAAGCATAGGGGATTTGTCTGCATGTTCCCTACTGTATAACTACAGTATTATCTTCTGGTATAATGAGATTCCATATTTATTATAAAAAGACTTATAAGAACACTGAGTAGATATATTAAAGTATTGCCATACTCATTCTCTGTATCCAATTCTTAAATATCCCCTACCTTTTTTACTTTACCACTTAGTTGCAGCTATATAGCCAAGTCCTTGATTCTAACTCCTTGCTCAAAATGTTCCTCTCCCTCTGGTTTTACAATGCAAAGGCAGCACAGATGTGTTCTTGGTAGGTGCAGGATCTAAAATTTAACCTTGATCAACTACTTTTCTTGCCAAATCATCAAACCTGCTGAAGACTATTCACAGCACAGAACTACTACTGTCTTTTTACCTGTGTGCTCTGGTTCCTGTGCCAGGAAATAAGTATGTCGGTTGACTGTGGTTTAAGCCTGGTTTGGCTTCAGTTAGCTTTCCAAAATGAAGCTGAGTGACGTTCATTGTGTATTTCATAGAGATGTTGCTCCATCTACCTCTGGGCCTCGTACACGCTGCTTCCAGGGAACTTGTAGAACTCTTGGGTTATTTTCACCTTACTAACTGGAAAAGCAGTTTCTTTTCATATATCTTATAAGCATCCACCTCTTCATGGATGTAATCCACCTTTTAGTGTCTGTGGTATTTTTCACACAGTGGTTCAGCTGCTGCTCACTTCTCGTCTCCCATGTCTACTTGACCACCACCTCCACAACAGTGTTAGCAGCACCTTGACATGAACCGCTAACTCACGGAAGTTTGGTTTTTTGTTTTTGTTTATTTTTTTCAAGACAGGGTTTCTCTGTGTAGCCCTGCTCTCCTGGAACTCACTTTGTAGACCAGGCTGGACTCTACTCAGAAATCCACCTGCCTCTGCCTCCCAAGTGCTGGGATTAAAGGCGTGTGCCACCACTGCCAGGCACTCATAGAAGTTATAGAATGAAAATCAGCCATTAGTGTTGTAGTGTCTCCAGAGGCAGAAATTAAGTTTGCAGATAGACATT
Source organism: Apodemus sylvaticus (assembly GCF_947179515.1). NCBI lineage: Eukaryota > Metazoa > Chordata > Mammalia > Rodentia > Muridae > Apodemus > Apodemus sylvaticus. Next base: position 54,192,561 of record NC_067473.1, read on the forward strand.
GTTGCCCTTTTAAGAACAAGTCTACAAAATGTAGCTTTTAAGATCTCCATAATCAACAGATATATCTTCCTTAGTCATCCATGGAGCAGAAGTAACTGTAGGAGGCAGTGAGCTCTCAACAGTCCCATTTGGAATTTTTGGGATTTTCTGGACCTCTTAGGAGTGCTCCCTGTTTGGTGATCTGAGGGGTGTAGGAGCCAGGTGCACAGCCCACGTGCTGGTCACGAGGTCACTATGCTGTCCATGCTCTTGTCTTTCAGGCTCAGCTTCGGGCATTTATCCCAGAGATGCTCAAGTATTCCACAGGTCGGGGAAAACCAGGCTGGGGGAAAGAAAGCTGCAAGCCTATCTGGTGGCCAGAGGACATCCCCTGGGCCAATGTCCGCAGCGATGTCCGCACAGAAGAGCAGAAGCAAAGGGTAAGTTCCTCAGTGCCCGGGGTTTGAACATGCGGGCTCCACCACCTCAGTGTCTGTCACTACAAGTCTCAGAACATTTCATAATTGGACAGCCCTTCCTGTTCGTTACTCCCATCACTGTACATGGAAAGATCTGGAAAGGCTGTGGATTTATACTTTGTTTCTTCATAGTGGTCTTTTGTAAAAGCTTTAAACCAGAGAAACTTGGGAATAAATGTCATTTGTGAGCTTAGAAGTACCCTTGCTTCTGATTAGCAAGAACCACTGTTGACTGGTTTGGCACATATCTGTAACACTAGCACTCAGGAGTCCAGAGCATGAGAGTCTCTAATCTGAGGCCAGCCTAGACAGCATAGTGAGTTCTAGACCAAACCTGCCTGAAAACAAAAAAACAAACAAACAAACAAACAAATCACTAGAGAGCTAGTTGAGTGGTTAAGAGAGCTTGCTGATCTAGCAGAAGACCTAAGTTCAATTCCCAGCACTCATGTTGAATGGCTCACAACCACATGTAACTCTAGTTACAGGGATCCAACACTCTTCTGGCTGCCACGGGCACATGTAGGATACCTCACACAGACACGCACAGACAGATATAAATACATACAAAGAATATACATACAAAGTATATTTTGGTTGGGAAGGAAAGACAGGACAGTTGCTTTGCACCAGAATAATTCTGTGGGAAATCCTAAGAAATTAACTCTTGTTTGATAAGGTTTGATAAGTACATGACAGATTCTTCCATGGTGACCTAAATACTCGATTTCTTTGTGGCTTATGCTTTCCTGGTCTTTTGATGACAGGTTTCATGGACCCAGGCATTACGGACCATAGTTAAAAATTGTTATAAGCAACATGGGCGGGAGGATCTTTTATATGCTTTTGAAGATCAGCAAACACAAACTCAGGCCACCACCACACACAGTATAGCCCATCTCGTACCATCACAGACCGTAGTACAGACCTTCAGCAACCCTGATGGCACTGTGTCCCTCATCCAGGTAAGTAAGCCCAATGGCCCAGGGAGGTGGCTTGGTGCTGTCTTGCCTTGCACAGAGAAGTGTCTCGTGTGTGTGTGTGTGTGTGTGTGTGTGCGCGCGCGCGTGTGTGTGCGCACGCGCTCTTCTCTGTACATCCTAACAGCTGCTTAGCTTAACTCTTCCTGCCTAGCATTCACTTCCAAACAGTTTCATTTATTTTTTATTTCATTATCTTGTGGTGCTTGAAATAGGACCAGTGTCCTCGCCTACACTGGGAAAGTACGCTACCACATCTTATCTCCAACCTTTGAACCATATTTGACATTGCATGTGCTTTTGGGGGGGGCGGTTGAGACAGGTTTTTTCTGTATAGCCCTGACTGTCCTGGAGCTCACTCTGTAGACCAGGCTGGCCTCAAACTAAGAAATCTGCCTGCCTCTACCTCCCAAGTGCTGGGATCAAAGGCGTGCGCCACCACCGCCTGGCTGCTTTATTTTAATTCAGAGCTATAAGTAGCTTCTGGAACATTTCCAAACAAAGCATCTGAAAATTGTTTCTTGGGTTATGGTCCAATTAAATAGTAAAATGCTCGCCTAGCATGTGGCAGGCTGTCCCCTTCAGTCCTCATCATCTGGAGAGAGAAACAGGATTTGGGAGGAAGGGAGAGAGAGTTAGGTGTGTACATGCCAGAGAAATACCTTTTCTGAGGTGGAGCCCTGTTCACTGATAAATGAGGAATCTCTAAGGTTCAGGCTGGGTTAGAGTAGAGCATTGGTTGACTGGCACCAAACTCCAGAGTGAAGTGCAGCTACTCTTCTAATACCGGTTCACACTAATCTCTGGGAGCTGATCTTAATCATTCTCTTCATGTCAGGAAGCATATTATACTGAATTTGGGGACTCAGCGAGTCTTGGCTTATGTGTAAGCCTCAGGCAGAAGGGCTGTCCCCGAACACTTAACTAACCTCTGGTGTTTCCTAGGTTGGTACCGGGGCAACAGTAGCCACACTGGCTGATGCTTCAGAACTGCCGACCACAGTCACTGTTGCTCAAGTGAATTACTCCGCTGTTGCTGATGGAGAGGTAAGGAAACAGTGCATGACCAAGCAGGGAGACGTAAGGGCCTGGAAGATGAAGGAGCAGCTTTGCAGTACTTGAAATGTGTAGTATTTATCAGACCATGACATTTGGAGAAGTATCTAATTCTCTGTATGTTAACTGTAATAGTTAAAGTTCACCACTACCTAAACTGTCCTGTTAGAGACTTAGAATTTCACATTTGTAGTACAGTATTTAATAGAAAACACAGTAAACGGGATTTTCTCTTTTAATACTTTTATAAGAAAGGCCATTTGAGGGCTCCCATGCTGAGTATAGGCAATCTGTATAGTTACCAAAAAGTTATTTAGGGACTGTACAAATTACGTGGACATTTAGAATTCAACATTAAAATTTAAAGTAAACTATATATGTTGATTTTATAAGTATGTAATTTATTTAAGATGCAGAGAAATACCTATTCTGAGGTGGAACACTGTTTACTGATAGATGAGGAATCTCTAAAGGTCAGGCTGGGTTAGATTGAGATTCTGCACCCAAACGTAGTGGTGCCTCCCCACCTGAATCCCAGCACTCGGGGGGTGGGGGGGGGAGACAGAGACAGACAGGACAGACAGGTCTCAGGGAATTTATGAACAACTTGGTCTACACAGAGAAATCTTGTCAGAGAGAGAGAGAGAGAGAGAGAGAGAGAGAAGGATTCTGTTGTACATTGGACATCAATTGGTATTGGTCATGTTGAATGCATTAGACATCAGAAATTTGAATGATATCTAATGATAATGGTATATGTAGCTGCTGGACAAAGGAAAAAAACCATCAAAGTACAAAGGTATTAAAGATGTGAGCTTAAAGTGGGGCACTAGCACATGCAGTGGGTTTGAGCTTAGATGACTCGTTCTGGTAGGTCTTTAGTGAATGTCAGTCCAGCGGAAAGACAGGTTCAGTAACAAGTAGGAAAAGGCAGGAGTATGTTCTCCACCACACATTCAGTAACTGCCCTGGAGCCTGCGCCAGGCTCTACAGAGCACATACCAGACAGGACCATGCAGACTGGGTGGGAAGCCCCTGGGAACCATTCACTGAGCAGCAGCAGGAAGGGCAAGAGTGCAGGGGATTTGCTTCTGAGTGCTTTTCTGAGCAGTAATAAACCCACGCTCGCTCCGTCTAGAGGTAGGCAAGCAAGAGCAAAGGATTCAGGGATAGGCGTGAGTCCTGTCCAAGACAGCAAGCATTCCATGCGGAGTTTGAACCCGTGAAATGGCTACAGAGACCGGCCCTAACCAGGGGTCACCTTTTGAGGGGCCTCAGCACAGTGAGTTTCTATCAGCAAGGCAGTAGGACATCTTCTGAATAACTACCTCTTGGGCTTAGCCTTCTCTTTGGACCGTGGTAGCATACAGACGCACAGTCACACAGGAAGGAGGGAGTAACCGAGGCTCACACACGCGGCCAATGAACACACGGCTTACAAGCAGGTCCTGCCAAGTCTGCCTCTGCTCCCGTCCGCACCCAACAAGCTCCTCTGTTTCCTTTCCCGCTCACTTCCTCCATCCATCTTTCCCTGCCTCACTCCCTTCCTGTCACTCCTTACACGGGCCAAGCTGATCTGGGAACTGGGAACCTCCTGAGTGCTGGGATAGGCATGTGGTTGCCATATTTGCCTCCAGAAAGTATTTTCAGTGAATTCTCTTATGTGCTTCCAAAACTACTTGATGTAGACACAATCAAATTCAAATTAAATCCTAACAATCCCCCTTTTTTCACAAAATACAGCATGCTGAAACCCTCCCTATACATTCTAGGTCATAAGTTGTTTAGCAAAAAATGTAGTGATGTTATATTTTGACTTCTCACTGTCCTTGTCCTTTCTGCCTCAGGTGGAACAAAATTGGGCCACATTACAGGGCGGTGAAATGACCATCCAGACGACGCAAGCATCAGAGGCCACCCAGGCCGTAGCATCACTGGCAGAAGCCGCGGTGGCAGCTTCTCAGGAGATGCAACAGGGAGCCACTGTCACCATGGCCCTCAACAGGTGGAGGCAGGGGTGGGGAAGAGTGGGATTGCAGGCCTGTCCTAAGAGAGCCGCCGCATTCCTCCTCAGTCACAGCTGATAGGGATACACAGCTCCGAAGACACTGTAGGCTGGGTTGGTTTCTTCAGTCCTGGGGATAGAGCTCCCCAGGGCTTCATGAATGTTAAGCAGACCTTCTAATACTGAGTTATAGTACTTTGATTTCTAATCAGCCCCCACCAAGAAAAATTGAACCCTTTTTTTGAAGATTATCTAGGAAGGGCACACTGCAAAGAGATAGGCATTTGCTAGAAGAGCATTGCACGTCCCTCCTGCACCCTGCCTGCTGATTATTGACAGGAAAGGGCATCACCCTATTATTCCTGATTCTTGACACAATTATATTTTCAGCAGACCCAGGAATTTTTATTAATCATTAAGAGCAGGGGCCTTAAAGTCACTCTGCCCTGCCATTTGCTGGTGTCTGACCTTGAGCAGTTTATTTAAACTCAATGCGCAGGCTCTCTTTCTGTAGACTGCCTCCCCCTGCCTTGAGGAGGTGTTGTAAGAACTGAAGGTGTCACTGCGGGTGAAATCCTTGGATCAGGGCCGCTGTAATCATTGTGTGTAGTTGTTTGTCTCACAGAGTCCTTGCCCTCTCTGGCAAGCCAGCACTCTCACAGGTGAGCTGTGAAGAGAAGTGTTGGGGCACAGACTCTGCTGTCAAAGAACTCCTCCTTTTGCCTGGGGAGACTTAATTTTAGTGACCCACCTAACAGTTGATGTAGAAATGCAGTATGTATAAAGTTTATAGAGGCACCTGCTCATGTTAACACTCAGGGAATTAAGTCTGTCTTCCTTGTTTCCTCTCTTCCTTCCCTCTACCCATCCTTCACTCTCCTTCTCCTGTCTTCCCCCTCTCTTCAACCCCCTTTCTTTCCAAGGAGTCTCACTATACCCTAGGTTGACCAAGAACTCACTCTGTATTCCAGGCTGGCCTTGAACATGTTGTGATCCTCCTGTCTTACAGTCTCTTGAGTACTGGGATTATAGATGTGAGCCACCATGCTCATGGTATTTCAGTTATACCGCAAGGGGCCTGGGACTGAGAGCAGTGGGGGAATGTGACCTCTGTGAGGCCCTGGATGTAGGTTGTATTTTAAGATTTGTCTATCAGAATTGATTATGGTGGGATATAACTATAAAACCAGTTAGGACAAGGCAAACCAGAGCCCAGGTATGCTTTCTTAAAGGCTTGGAAGCCATTGATTTTGAAGGGCGTCACAACTTAGACATGGTTGGTCAGACTCTAAGTCTGAGACGCAGGCATGCGCTCACCCTTGTCCTCTAAGATTTACTGTATTCTGGGGCCACTGATGTGTGCTTTTCAGAATCTGTGGAAATGTAACTGTTCTCTACAGGTCGGCCTTTTTCCACTCCTTCCTTCAAGGTATTCAGATAAATTTCTAAAAGCTCAGAGGGAAAACCCACTGCCTTCAGCCTGGCGCCCCCTACTGTTGCTTTGGGTCTGAAGTAGCAAGCCACCACTAAAGACCAACAAACCTTGCCTCCCCTCCCAGTGAAGTGTGGGGTCCTGGGAACCCTGCACAGAGTGGAAACCGAGAGGCACACTCTGGCTCCTGCTGGGTGGAGCAGGTTTCTTTCTAAAGGCAGTAAGCATAATGGTATCCCCTAAGGGCTTGTTAGCAAACTGAGGTGCAGCAGCAGTGTTTACTCCAGAGAGGAGAGCGTGGGTCACTGTGGCTTGAAGGAGGAGAAAAGAGATGTTGAAATCTGTTTGCAATCAGATAGTCCAATGCCCCAGTGAGTCCTGGGGTGATGTGTCTCCACTTCTGCCAGAAACTGAGCCTGGCAGCAAAGCAAGCTGTAACCCACACATGAAGGCTTTGTCAGGAGGGCTGGGTCTGAGACAACCCCTTACTGAGTCAGTGGACGTGAGGTACAGAGGACCCCTTTATCCCCTCAAAATTCATTGTTGGAAGTCCTCTTGATGCAAAATACAAAGAATGCTGGTTGTTGTTCCTATGGTAACAGTGATTTCGTAATCTGCCCTAGTCTGTTTCAGGTACAGGCGGGACAAGCCTGCCTCTCTAATAGCCACCTGCACCTCTGCTGCACTATAAACAGCAGATGGGAGTGAGTGCAGGGTGAGAAAGAAGCCAGCTGTGGGAAAGGCGGATGGTCGGACGGACGGACGGATGGACAGACGGGGCCCAAGGAGGCATGCATAGGGTTCCCTCATGCACTAGAAGGGAAGGGAGGGGACAGCTGCGGGACAGACCTGTTTTTCAACTATTCTGTTAAAAGAGTTTTTACAGCAAGTCAGAACAGGACCCAGAGCTGCACAGCCTTAGCCCACCTGTAACAATCTGAAGAGGCTTAGCGAGAGTTACCAGTATTAGAGACTGAAGTTAGTGTTCATTTTAATATATAAGGTAAAGAATAAGATGGCGCTTTTAGGAAGGAGGCAAGAAGGGAGTCATGGTGAACAGATAAGGATAAGAGCATCATACACAACACAACACAAAACAAAAGCCCGAGCAAGCCAAGCAGCTCGTCACCTAAACGTTGCAGCAGACTGCAACGCCGGCATAGTTTGAAACTGGCGCCATTGGCTCAGATCCTCTGTGCTCACAGTCCCTCTAACCAGGCCTTCCCGCAAAGTACCCCAGTGCAGCTCTGCGTAGAGGTGCATTGAAGGAGGCTTGAACTCTGTTGTCGACAGGGACTGTATTTGCCTTAGGAAAAGCCTGCTTCACATTGTTTTGTCAATAGAACATTTGTGTCTGCTGACCACACTGCTTCCCCTCAGCACTGTGAGGAAGCTGGCGCCTGGACTTTCTCTCCAGCTTAGGAGCTAAGCTGCCCTTCTTTAACTGGACACTGCTTTACAAAGAAGCCATGTGTGCACCTGGAGGCTGGAGACAGGCTAGAGGCCCCGATCAGCCGGGCTGAAACATACACAAAAGCCAGACACAAAGACAAGGAGGAGGAGGAAGGGAGGAAAAGAAAAGGAACCATTTTTTGAAATAAAGTTCATTCTTTTTTTATTGACTTAATATATGGATATACATGGTATGTATATCCATATATTATTACATTATTACACATATATATGTAATATATTACATTATTGTAATATGTGTATGTATATACATATATGTGTAATATATTACATTATTACACACACATATATGTATGTATGTATGTATATGGATATTGTGACCTTTTTTTGTGGTTGTTGTTTTTGGTTTTTTGGATTTGGTTTTTTCGAGACAGAGTTTCTCTGTATAGCCTTGGCTGTCCTGGAACTCACTCTGTAGACCAGGCTGGCCTCAAACTCAGAAATCTACCTGCCTCTGCCTCCTAGAGTGCTAGGATTACAGGTGTGTGCCACCACCGCCTGGCTGCGTATTGTAACATTTTAAAAGTCTTATAATTATTACATATTATATATATTAATATATTGGCCAAAGATCCATCCCTTTTTATAAAGGCATTAATTTATTTTATACTAATATGTTACATAAATTGACACAGTATATATTAACTATATTATAAATATATATTTTATGATATAAATATGTTATAAATATTATGGATATGAGTATATATTAATATAGTATGTAGTGGTGAATATTATATATTTATTATATATTATATATAAAATATAATTTTATTTTATTTTACTATATACATTGACATAGGTCCAATAAGAAGGGATGAATAATGTAGATCAGAATGTCTTTACTTATAGTTGGTAAGGACTGCACTCTTTCTTGTACATTAAAATTAGACATATTTAATCCCAACACTAGGGAGGCAGAGGCAGGTGCATCACTGAGTTTGAGGCCATCCTCTTCTACAGAGTGAATTCAAATTAGACATCTACAAAAGTTGATGAGAGACTTGGAGATATCAGTAAAGTGATGGGGTGGGGCAGTGCCATATTAGATCCCTGTCCCCAGCCACAGAGTGTGGTGGTTTGCTGTTGGAACTCAGCAGTACTTGAGAGGTAGGGACCAGCCAGCCGAGCCTCTTGGGTGAACCCCAAGCCAGTGCCGTTAAAGGAGGGGAGGGAGATACTCCACAGTATACATACACTGTTGGAATCTGCTCTGGCTTGAAAATGGATTTTGACTGAAATTTACAAAGTGGTAGTATTTTAATTAGTATTTACATTTTTTAAGTAATAAATTTTTTAATGATTTTATATATATATAAGTATACATACATGTACATATGTGTGAATGCCAAATGTATGCCTGCTTCCATTGGGAGTCAGAAGAGAGCTTCAGATTCCTTGGAACTGGAATTATAAATCATGGTGAACTACCACATGGATGTTGGGAATCTAAAGATTTATTTGTTTAGTTTATATATATGAGTACACTGTAGCTGTCTTCTGACACACCAGAAGAGAGCATCGGATTCCATTACAGATGGTTGTGAGCCACCAGGTGATTTCTGGGAATTGAACTCAGGACCTCTGGAAGAGTAGTCAGTGCTCTTAACCGCAGAGCCATCTCTCCAGCCTGGATGTTGGGAATCTAACCTGGGTCCTCTGCAAGAGTAACAAGTGCTCGTAACCACTGGGCCAGCTCTCCAGCCCCTAAATTAAAGATTTCCCCCTTGGTATTGAGAGTTGAACCTAAGACCTCACACATGCTGGGCACATGCTCCCCCCCTGAGCTGGATATATTCTCAGTATTTTTTCAAGTTTTAATTTGGTGACAAGGTATCACAGCTGTGCCAGGGCTGGCCTTGAGCTTACTCTGTAGTCCATAATTTGTATATTCCTCCTGTTCAGCCTGCCGAGTAACTGGGATTATAGGCCCCAGATATGACTAACCACTCAGTTAGCCTCAAACTTGTGGCATTCCTCCTGCCTCAGCCTTCCAAATAATTCCAGTTAAAGGCAGGGTCCACTTGCAGCTCTTTGGGCTGTCTGGTGTAGTGTTCTTACCAATGCTTTAGTCTACCTGGAGATTCACAGTTTTTCTATATAAAGTACCAACTTTACCAAAGGATATCCTTTGTCTCAAGAACAAACCTGTTTTCTCATCTTCTAAGTGGCACCTGAAACATCCATCCTTCTGAGGAGTGTCCTAGTGTATGCTGGCTTTGGTCTCCAGCTCTGCAAAAACAACACAATTTCAGTATGATTCTGCTTATTTGTTTGATATGTGATAAGTAATACTTCTGAGAATTTAAATTTTGCAAGGTTTATGTGTATATATGTGTGTGTATGCATATGTATATACACACACACATATTCATTTTACAATAGGGGGCAGGGCTTAAAAGCAAGGCAGATTAGTTCTGCCTGTCTGTCTGTCTGGCCTGGGACATTACTGTACCCTTGCTTAAGCTGCTGAGATTCTGAGATGAAAGAACTGTATTAATAAGGTATGCTTTGGTATGACCTGCTCAGTGACTTGTCTATACTAGCCAGCTCCTACTCTCTCAGCACTCTCCTCTAGAGCCTGGGGTACAAGAGGATTATTTGAATAGTGCAAAGCCTGCAGAGTCAATTCTGATATTCCCTCAGCAACCCCATCTTATCAGCTGATATCTCCATCTTCATAGCAGAGATTCTGAAATTCCTCTGGGCTATTTATTTTGTTTTTAAAATCACTGAAATTTATATGACAAATCTTAGGACCTCTTTAGGAATTTTCTTCCTTAAAATATAAAAATTAAATAATAGTATGTCTTATAGGGTATGACATGACAGAGTAAAGAAAAACAGATGATTATTTATATAGTAAAAGTATATGGCAAGGAGAAGGGAGAATGGCCCCTAACTGGTGGGGCCATGTGTTCCCTCTCAGCAGACAGCTCTAGTCTGTGCAGTGTTGGCCTTGTAGGAAAGGGAGTTTATGGTTCCTTGAACTTAGGAGGCAAGAAGCTTGGTCTTACAGTAATGATTTTAAATACTAAGACTCCATAGTTAGTGATATCTACATATAAGTAAAGCAAGAGGAGGAGCTGGATATTTCAAGTTAGTAGCCAGCCATTGTGTCATATTTAAAAAGCGTGTATATAAACTGTTTTTATTATTTAATATGAGTCATAGCAAATCTAGGTTGCTGACTGCTCAGATTATCATTCATCTTTGGCATAAAAGGACAGCTTCTAGTGGTCTGCCTTACGTAGTGATAAACAGAAAAGGAAGCATTGTGATTGACAGCCAGGTGGCTTTGTGTGAACATGGACCAGAGCTTCCATTTGGGTTTGCACTTGCACCATTGGTGTCAGTAAGGAAGGACTGAGTGAGCATCTTCCTTCCTCCAACGCTCATTACTGTTATCTCAGATTTACGAGAACTTCACATTAGCTTTAGAAGATATGCACGACTTGAGATTCTTCCAGCTGTTTATAATCACTGAACTTACTCTTACCCTTTAGCCCTGGTGACTAGTCCCATGGAGCCTAGAGAGCCTAGGAAAGACAGTGTTGTGCCTTGACTCACCTTGCATATACCCTGTCCTATCTCTGTACCCGCAGTGAAGCTGCCGCCCATGCTGTCGCCACTTTGGCTGAAGCCACCTTACAAGGCGGGGGACAGATAGTCCTGTCTGGGGAAACCGCAGCAGCCGTCGGAGCACTTACTGGCGTCCAAGATGCTAATGGTAAGAGATCATGAATATTTTATTGAATGTATTCCCCATTTCCACTTAAACCTTCCTGATATAGCTGGCAACAAAGCCATTGGAAAGACATTGAGCTTGGTTTGAGTTTTTCTTCATAGGTAGGCAATTAATGCCTAGGAAAATCTAGGGGCCTCCAATTGCTTTTACTAATAGGATCCTTGAGGTTCCCTGAAGGAAAATGCTACAATAATGACTACTTAATTGGGGTATTTTTTTAAAATTAGCTGTTTTGCTAAGATGAGACTTGCTGGGACATACTTGAGTTTGCTTTGGAGCATTTCCTTCCTTTCCTGTCCTATGGGGTAGGTAGGTTGTTGATCTTGACTGCAGTAGAGACTCCTGTGGGTGGGTGGAATGCACTGACTCAGTCCAAAAAGCACCGCATGTCACCTGCCCCAGGATATGCAACAGGCTATGAGGAATGCACTTTTGGCCCTCTGTGCTCTGCTTCTTGTTATATGTGGCCTTACAAAGGACATCTGGTTTTAGACAATGACTTGTCACCACCCTGCCCCTCTTTCCCAGCCCTTTGACTTCCTGGATATTGGTGACTATCCGGAATAAACAAAAAGGTTAAAGTTCATAGAAATAAAACATTTGGCTCCAGCCTAGCTCTGTGGATCCACTTCAGCAGGCTCTGGAGTCAGTGGGGAGGCCTGGGCTCCCAGGGAGTGCCTCAGAAGACTGGGTCACAAGGAGCAGCCTGACCTGTGACACTGCAGCCTCTGCCAAGCAGGACTACTATCTGTGGTATAGGAGAGATTGGTCTTTCACAGTCCTGGCAAGAGGGTAAATAGATAGCATCCTCTTATTTAGGCAGACGGTTCCTTAGGGCATCAGATGTATGACAGAGACGTTTCATCTGGGTGTAGTGGCACATGCCTTTAATCCCACAATGGGGAGGTAGAGGCAGAGCAGGCCAATCTCTGAGTTCAAGAACAGCCAGAGCTACTGTGGTGAGACTGTCTTAGAATAAAGGGAGCAGGGTAGAGGTGGAGGGAAGGAGGCAGAGGTTTCCAGCACTGTTTGTTTGGTTTTATGGTTGGCCTATAAGAACTAAATACTCTGCAAGTCAGGAAAGTCTTTGGGGGAAGAAATAATTTGTTCTTTACAGTAGGAAAAGGTTTTTCTGTTGCAGGAGAGAGCAATATAGGAACTACTCGCTAACGTCATGTCTGAGGATTGTTTTTCCAAAAAAAAAAAAAAACCCAAATTGCATATTGCAACCACTGGCTGCTTTCCCTGAGACTGGGGGGCTTTCCTTCTTACACTAATCTGAATGGAGACAGTGCTGGTTTTATCCAGAATACCACAGATAAAGGACGTCTTAGAACTGTGTGTTCAGGGCACAGTGGGCCATGGAGGGGATTAAGGAAAGGCTCCCTCTGTGGCTAGGACCTGCCTCTCTCTTCACCTTCTCTCATCCTCATCCGCACTCTCGTCTTTCTAGAGGGGAAGACAGGCTCTTGGCCACATGGCCTCCTCCTGAACACAGCTGTCACTCTCAGTGCAGCTGCTAGAATACTTACTTACCATATGGTTTTCATGGGAGACTCTGTCCACTCTGATAGGCTTGTCTGTCTGGAGAGAAGTGGCTGCTTGAGGGTTCTAGCTCCTCCCCAGCCAAACAGACTCGATGGGCCATGTAATGAAGTTGAATTGCATTCTCTACTGTCCTGTTCTACAAGCTGCCTCTTAGTAATTTCCATGTTGCTGGCTGTATTCTCGATTAGTAAACATTTGTGATCTGTATCCTAAGAGCCCACAGCTCCAGCCAAGTCTAGTGGCACGTGCCTGTGATCCTACGACGCAGCTGGCTGACAAGGGAGGGTCACTCACGCTCATGAGTTAGAGTACCCTGGCCACTGCGGGAAGAACTTAATCTCAAAAATAAAGTTTAAAAAAGTAGATTAAAAAGCTATTAGTCTCCCAAGCAAGTTAGTGCGTGCCAAATTCGGGATTTTTGACTTGGACTTGTCCTTTTCTTACTGTAGGTTCTCTGTATCCAACTAAATGAATGCCTTGTACCACATCTCAGTGCTTCTAGGCCAAAACCAATCATTTTTAATCTGTTCTTGGGAGTCCAGACTGCTCTGACAGTCCTTCTATACTGACATTCACCCACAGTGCTATAGGGTTTACTTTGGGTTAGAGCTGGGCATCCCCTCAGCCAGCTAATGGGAGCCGGCCTGACCTACCAGGCTGTCTTCATTTTTCCAGACCCTTCCACTGTGTAATGATAAACTTCAAGCATTTGCCAGTAAACCAACAAGATCTCTTTTGGGGTTTTTGTTTGGTTGGTTGGTTGGTTTTTGGTTTGGTTTGGTTTTGGTTTTTTTGGGTTTTTTTTTTTTTTTTTTTTTTGAGATAGGGTTTTTCTGTGTAGCCCTGGCTGTCCTGGAACTCACTCTGTAGACCAGGCTGGCCTTGAACTCAGAAATCCACCTGCCTCTGCCTCCCAGAGTGCTGGGATTACAGGCGTGCACCACCACCACCCAACATCTCTTTTGTTTTTAAATCAAAAAGTTTATTATCAGGAAGAATTTAATGATGACAGAATAAAGGCCTACTTGTAAGAGTAGAACTAACTTGGAAATGCACACTTGTTGGGGGAAATGCGTCACAGACTCCAGAACAATATAAAGAACAGTGCGAATAGAAGAGCCATTCAGATATGGTTTCTGGCCTGAAGAGGAATTAGAGGAGCAGAATAGCAGGAATGCACTGGCCACAGAATTTGACGGAGTAAAGTAACCACAGGTAGTAGGTTAGGGGATCCTGTACACAGTGTTAAGGATCCTGCTGGGCCGACAGGGTAGTCCTCATAAGTGTGCTCTCTGTCCCAGGAGACATCCCCTGCTTTTCTGGGCACCACTTCCATCCCAACATGACAAGGTGGAGCCCTTCTTGTTTATAGTCTGAGGCTGCACACTTTAGACTGTTCATTTCCCTTTTCTCTGCCGTCCTCTTCTCTGCTAGGCCCTGATCCCCTGTGCTTCCAGGGCTCATGGCCTCCGAGACCAGCGGACACAGGCATTCCTGTGGGGGAGACCTTTATAGACCTTTTCTCCTCCTTCCTATTTTACAGCAAAAATAATGAAAGGATTCTCTTGTCTCCTGACCTCAGGCAGCCCACGCTTTTATGTCAGAAATATTATCACAGATTCGTTTGAGTATCTTTTCTTCCTAAGAACAAGATGAGGCCCAGCAAAACACATGAGTGGTGTTGCTAGGCACTCGAGCTCCTCCCTGGAGCTGCTGACCCTCGTCCTGGATCTGAAGGGAAACAGCAGTGCGAAGGGGCGGTGTTCAGCCTTTGCTTCTGTTTTCTGTTTGCTTGTTTGTTTGTTTTGCAGGGAGGGATTTTTTGGTTTTCCTTTATTAAAGAATAGAATGTTGATGTTTGGAGGGTTTTTATTTTTTTAAATCTGGCCTTTCTGTTTGTCAAAAAAGTCTTTTCAAACTAAATAGGGTTGTATTATCAGTATTAATTTGTAACTTGTTTTGAAGTATCTTAACCATTTTCATGTAATTAAATAACTTTTGAAAAGGTCATTTTTATAATGCTTGGGAATATTTCATCTTATTGTCCATAATTAAGAGAGCCTCCTGTTATTAGTAATTTAGCTTATTGATAGTTTTTTGTTTGTTTTCTTGGTTTTGTTTTGTTTTGTTTTGTTTTTGGTGTTTTGGATTTTGGTTTTTTTTCGAGACAGGGTTTCTCTGTATAGTCCTGGCTGTCCTGGAACTCTCTTTGTAGACCAGGCTGGACTGGAACTCAGAAATCTACCTGCCTTTGCCTCCCAAGTGCTGGAATTAAAGGTGTGCGCCACCATCACCCAGCGATAGTTTTGTTTTGTTTTTTTTTTAAACCATAAAATTCTACTATTTATGTTTGTACAAGATGTTGCACAGCTTTATTTATTATTTATTTATTTGGTGTTACATATCCTGTGCTTGATTAGCCCTCCCACTGGGACATCCTGCTTCTTTACCTTACACTGAATATTAGCATAATTTTCTTTTTTATCTGTTTTAGAACAGGTAATAAGTTCTGCCTTAATTTGCATTTCTATATTAGTAATACGTGTGTTCACCTTTTTCATTATTTGGTTTGTTTGTTTTGTTTTTGAAATGGGCTCTTTATGTAGTCCATGCTTGGCTCAAACTCAAAGGCAGCCCTCCCACAGTGCGCCCTTAAAGGGCTGGATGACAGGCGCGAGCAAACCACTGCAGCCCGCTTGCGTCCTATGTGTTTTTGTTCTAATATGCATTTGTGTTTTAATATGAATGAATGTTTTGTCTGTGTCCTAGTAATGTTCCTTGTCATATGTGTGTACATGTGTATTGTCTTTACCTTTCTATTATTCATTTGGAAAAGCTTGATCTTTTTATTTGTTCTTGTCTTCATAGAATTTTCGCTTTTGTTGTTATTTTTGTTTTGAGACAGTTTTGGTTTTCCAGTCTGGTGTCAAAATCCTGATGTACCTGCCTCAGTATCCAGTGCTGACAACTCGCCTGCCACTCTCTGGGCACTTTATGCTCAGTGGTCTGTTCTTTGGTCTTTGTTTGTTTTGCTTGGTCAGTTGGGTTTTGTTTGTTTGTTTGTTTGTTTTGTTTTTTTTGTTGGTGTGTGCCATCACTGTTATTTTCTGGTTGTTAGGTGGTTTTTGTTTTTTAGGGGTTTTTTGTTGTTGTTGTTCTGGATTTTGTTGTTGTTGTTGTTGTTGTTGTTGTTGTTGTTTTGGCTTTTGTTTTTTTGAGATAAAGTCTGATGTAGCCTAGCCTAATACAGTTGTGATTTTTTTTTTAATTTGTAATATTATAAAATATCTGAAATTTATTTTGGTATACTGTATTAGGTAGCAATAAGTTGGTGTTTTCCCTCCATTTATATTACAACATTTGGTATTATCAGTCGATTAAAAGACACATTTTTTTTAAAAAAAGATTTTTTTTTTTTTAATGTGTATGAGTACACAGTAGCTGGTTGTGAGCCATCATGTGGTTTCTGGGAATTGAACTCAGGTCCTCTGCTCACTCTGACCCTGCTCGCTCTGGCCCAAAGATTTATTTAATTTTTTATGTAAGTGTACTGTAGCTGTCTTCAGACACACCAGAAGAGGGCGCCATATCTCATTATGGATGGTTGTGAACCACCATGTGGTTGCTGGGATTTGAACTCAGGACCTTCAGAAGAGTAGTCAGTTTCTTTTTTTTTTTTTTTTTTTTTTTTTTTTTTAGATTTAGATTTATTTATTTATTATATGTAAGTACACTGTAGCTGTCTTCAGACACCACCCCAGAAGAGGGCGTCAGATCTTGTTACGGATGGCTGTGAGCCACCATGTGGTTGCTGGGATTTGAATTCAGGACCTTTAGAAGAGCAGTCAGTGCTCTTAACCGCTGAGCCACCTCACCAGCCCAAAAGACCCATTTTTAAATTTGGATGGAAGAAAATAGTCAAAATTCTGAAGAGTGAGCTTTACAGTAGTTTTGAAGTTCCCTTAGAAAAGTGAGCCTTAGTTTTAACTTGATTGCTACGGACCTCTTAGCAGCACTGCCTGTGTGGTCCTGGTGTTAAGAACTGGGGTCTCAGTCTTCCCTCTCTATTCCTGAGAGGAGGGAAATGGGCTGAAGGACTCTTAGCACTGACCCCGAGGCCAGCACGGACCTACACTGACTGCCAGTGTGGAAGGCTGCTCCCATTCACCCCGGGACCGCAGCCTGCTCTGCCTGGCTGCCTGGGCTGCTTCAGTTGTCTCCTCAGTCCAGTACAGACCTGAGTCTGTTTACTGCCCGGCCTGCTGCCGAAGAAAGCAGAGGCTCCAAAGCCTGTAGGAAACAGCTTCCTGTCCTTTCCTCACTTAGCATGACCTGAATTTTCTGACACACACACCCCCTTTATGTTTGTTTTTTCATATTGTTTTATTTTGAGATAGGGTTTTTCTACATAGCCTGGATATCCTGGAACTGACTGAGTAGATCAGGGTATCCTCAAACTCAGAGATAAGGCATGTACCACTGTGGTCCTTTTTTAAACTCTTAATTTTAAAATCCCTACTTTAATTTGGTCTCAGCTGTATTAAAATACCTCTCAAGTTTGATTTTGTGGCTTGAGAATGTGGTCAGAGGTAGATTGTGTGGCATGCACAGGACCTGGGGCAGAAAGAAGAGGACAGAAAAGGAAAACAAAACTGATCAGTTTTCTTAGCAAGAAGGTTACCAGAGAAGGTGAGTCAGAACGAGCATGAGGTTCTGAGAAAGGCCTGCCGCCGAGAGGTGAGCCGGCCGCACCAGGAGCACTGGGTGCTAATTTCCTACTCAGCTGCCTTCGTGTGTGTGATAAGAGCATTGGAATATCTTTAATATCAGAATATAAGTCTGTGATCTCTCTCTCTCTCTCTCTCTCTCTCTCTCTCTCTCTCTCTCTCTCTCTCTCTCTCTCTGGCACATGCACACACAGATTGAACCTCTACTCATAGGTGGCAGGGCTAGGGACACATCTCAGTAGTAGACCAAATCTGTGCATTGCTTCTGCCGAGCTGTGGCTCATCCGTGAGTGGGCGGAGTCACAGCAAGGGGCGGTTAACTTTGCATCTCTTGTTTGTCGTGTGGGATCTAGAGTAGCCAGGTTGGGGAAGATGCACAGGTCTGTGAGCTAAGTGCTCTGACACTGTTATCATCAACATCATGGGGGCAGGAGGTTAGCCTCTCTGATCCTTAGCTGTACAGTTAGGAGAATGGTTGGGTTTTGTTCACATAGTGGTAAGCATGGAGCAAAATGGCTCCTGTCCAGGGCTTAGGAGAGTCCAAGGTACATAGATACATTATAAGTTGGATAGCGTCTCCACACTTTGCTCACTGGAGCAAGAAGTACAGAGCTCGCAGTACTAGTGTAGGCCATGTTTTTCATCTTTAGGACAGATCCAGAGGCAGACACCATACAAATGAGAAGGGTCTGAAGCCCTCTCTACATCCTTGCTTGAAGGTACTACAAGGTGGCATTGCTTGAGGCACCTCCTTTGGGGTCTGCCCCATCCCGGAGGACTGTTGTTCTCCAGCACACAGTTCACAATAACTAGGGTGTCCTTTTCATCTTCTAAAGTGGCGCTGCCACTGGGCCTGCATTGATGGATGTCACCACCATCCACTATCATTCCCATGGCCGTGGTTCTCTAGCTCTTTAAGAAATAAGACATAAGACCTTATTCTGATAAACCATGGGTGTGTGGTGGTATGTTTGCAAAAGAGCCAACAGAGGTGGACATTATCTTAGTATATTAACTTAGGAGATGTGCCAGTTACTGTCAGGAGGTTCCTAATGTGCTGTTCCTTTGTGCACTGATTACTTTTTGACTTGGTGTTGAGATTTAAATAAATTAAAAAAGAATACATTTTGGGGCTGACGAGATGGCTCAGTGAGTAAAGGCACTTCCTGTGCAGTCCTGACAGCCTGTGTTCCATCTCCTGATCCACTCAGAGGAGACAATAGGCACCCTAAAGTTGTCCACTGGCTTCCCATGTGTGTATATACACACAAACTAGTAATAAATAAAGATTAGGATTTAGCCTGACATGGTGTCACACACCTTAATCCCAGTGCTCAGGAGCCAGAGGCAGGAGGAAGCCAGCTTAGTCTGCGTATTGAATTCTAAGATAGTGAGGACTAGACAGACCCTGTCTCAAAGAAAAAGAGTGAAATTATATTTTCTATACTATTCCTACTGATCCAAATGTGACAGATGCTGTTCACCAGCCTTGAAGCAGCCCCCGAGCAAGTGTCTTGTGTGTGTGTTGAATCCCAGCATTCGCATGCTTCTGCCTGTCTTCAAGGCCTCCCCCCCCCCCCCAGTTGCTGTGGGCTTCCTAGAAGGTAAATGATTCAGTCAGACCAAGCCGAGCCACTGTCTGTTGTGCAGGAAGAAGCCACTCCTAGTGCACCCTCCACTGTGGGTGCACTCACCTGCTAGGGTCTCCTTAGCAGAGATGAGACCTAAGATGAGATGTGACGCTGTGGCTCAGAAAGAAAATGGATGCAGGCACGTGGCCAGGGCCTGAGACGAGCCCTTAGCTGGTTGCTGCTCTGGGAATCTGGTGTGCAGTGCAGTGCAGCGCACTGCAGCAGGAGAGAAGTCCCGCTGCGGCCTCCATGGCCTGCCGAGATGCAAGCTGATTTTGCATATATGTTTTCCCCACTTGAATCAACTGAAGAGGAGATGTGCAGGCAAGCCTCATCAGAGAGGCACTTTTTCTTTGCTTGGTCTTTGCCTGCCAAAACCCAGGAGCGTCATGGCCTTCTTCCTGACTGTCACTGCCACTACTACATTCTCCTGCTGGTGACCAGGTACTGTACAAGAATCACAAAAACAACACACACAGCCTTAGCAGACAAGTCAGTACATAATATCAAACCTAACAGCTAAAACTGTGCAGCCCACAGGAGCAGGAGTGGGCTCGGAGTTGAATAGAGACTCCCAAGTGTTTAGGCCAGGTTGAACAGGGTATTGAGTGTCTCTTTAAAAAAAGTTAATTAAAAATGTACTATAACATGGCAGCTGTTTTCTATGGGTAGCCATTTAATTGAAAGTAAATTATAACTATAACTTTACATTTGCTCTGTTACAGTAACTATATTTGACGTGGTAAATGGTCATCTTGTGGACTGGTATCCTGAGTCTTTAACCATAGTTTCTTCACAATTAAATTCAAGTAATAGCAAGCACCTATTGGCCATAGAGTAGCCTATACGTTTACAGTAAATATACTTGCACATTGCTCTCACTGGAGAAGTTTCTTTTGGGTGATATCATTACACCAGACATAGCAAAAATACCAAGGCTTCCTCCTAGCAGGGGAGGACATACAGATCTTAGCTTTGCCCCTTATCTTCTCAGCCCTTACACTGCATGGCTTTGATGAAGAAGCCACCCATGTGTCGACATGAGTGCACAGACTGAACAGCAAGGCAGGGGGTTCTCAAGAACCACATGGCAAAGTCCTGAGTAGGAAACCCTGAGACAAGAGGCAGTGGCGACACCCAGATCCACTTCCCAGGCTGTTTATTCACGGCCCAGACCACTAGCATATTTCTGATTAGACTCCTCACACAAGTGCAAGTTCTTCCTTGTAGGTGTAGCTCCTTGTAGCCAGGGGTGCCCAGAACCAAGTATGGAAAGCCTGGAAGGTCAGGAGTCTGGAAGTAGCCATTGCTACTGGATGAATTCCAGACTGCACCACAAACACAGATGCTGCTAAGAAATAGGAGGAGGAAGCTATGCTGTGGACTCTGTTCTATAGCACAAAAAGTCCCTGAACCCCCTCCACCTTGTGGGTGCTACTCAGTCCCTGCCTTTTGATGGCATAAGAGAAGAAAGGGACTGTTAGTAGGAGTCTGCAGTCCTGAAGCCTCTCCTCCCTGCATTCTGAATGACTCTGAATCCACAATAGCCCCTCTAGGAGGCAGCAGTCTTCCTGACTTCAGTTTCTCCCATCCAGGGGGGTTTAACAATGACACTAAGCAGAAACTGTTTTGTCCAGCCGGGCAGTGGTGGCACCTCCTATGATCCCAGCACTTTGGGAGGCAGAGACAGGAGGATTTCTGATTTTGAGGACAGCCTGGTCTACAGAGTGAGTTACAGGACAGCCAGGGCTATACAGAGAAACCCTGACTCAGATAAAAACCAATAAAAAAGAAAAAAGAAGTTGTTTTGTCATGCTCTTAGTGTCAGGGTCACCCAACACACATAGCTGCCCACATTTGCCATTGTCCCAGTAACGACTGTTATCATTAGGAAAAACCTCAAAGGAAGTGGGAAGGGAAGCAAGAGTCTACTTCAGGAAGTTCATGTTCTCCAAAGGCCCAGGCCTTCCTATCACTCAGATATAGCCCCACAGCTGGAGGGTTTCTACCACAGCCTTCTCCAGTTGCTTAGCCTCCTGCAAAGGTAGGGTGGTAGACACCATCAGAAGTAGCAGTGCCATTTGCAAGGTCTCCTGTCCTAGCGTATGGGTTTAGCATATCTTTCAGCATCCCACTTGTAATTCCAGCACTCTGGAGACTGAGACGGGGCTCACAAGTTTGAGGCCAGTGTAAGCACATAGCAGATTTCTGACCTGCCTAGGATGCACAGCAAGACCCTGCTAGAAAGTGTTAGGACGTAGGGGATGGGATGGAAAGAAGGGGAGAGGAGACGGAGATAAACTGACTCTAGGCGTTGTCTTAAAGATGAGAGACTACAAGTGGGCACCGAGGCTTCGTAGTAAATGTCAGACCATTGGGTGTTTTGTCTTTATGGGCTCATCTGTGCTGTGCTATGCTTTCAAATGTAATACTTAGCTGTTACCCATTCAAAAGCTAGATACCTTCCATCTGGACCTCAACACCCCCAAAGGAATTAACACACGTCGGCAAGCCAGCTTGACATGCCTTCATCTGCTCCTTAGTGGTCAGGGATTCTCTGCTTGTGAAGTTATTCCATGAACCAGGTGCAGCAGAGGCTTCAAGATGGTGCGCATCATCTGGCAGGCGGATGTCACTGACCACTGCACCCCAGTGCCCCTCAGGCCATGTATTTCTATATATTGTTGCCCTCTACGTTCTCAGGTCTCTCTGTATAGGAAAGGCAGGCTACAGTTTCTCATGATTCCAGCTACTGTAACCAAATCAGAATCAGCACTTGGGAGGTAGAGGCGGCGGATTTCTGAGTTCGAGGCTAGCCTGGTCTACAGAGTGAAGTCCAGGACAGCCAGTGCTACACAGAGAAACCCTGTCTTGAAAAACCAAAAAATAAAGAATTAAAGAATCTTGGTGCCTGTTATTAAAGTCAACACTCTTGCAAATAGATTGTTTTTAAATGCCAAATTTAGAGACAGTTGAACAAATTTAACTGGAGTCATTACTATTCGGTTGCTTGTAAAATACTTGTTTGTTTGGTGTTTCCCACATTCTTGCAGGTTTAGTTAGCTATGTTAAAGGGCCTTTAACTTCTGTTCACACAGGGACCCACATCATAACAGGGCAAGCTTTTGGAGAAGAACGTTTTTTAAAGCCTTGAGTAAAAAAGGACCTTCCTCTTTTAGCTTCTGCTTCTGTTGGGATTTGGAAGGAATGTCAGCGTGCTGTTATTAACTCCAATACCGTGCACAGCACAGCCTGGATGCTTTGGGGCCTTCTGACTCTCAGGTTACCTGTGTAAATACAGGATTCACTTCCCTGCGTCCAGCTCTACCATTTGTTAATAAAGAACAAATGTGCAGAGCCCAGCAGCAGCAGCAGCAGCCTAGAAGAAGTAATCTGACCAGGATAAGCATGCTGCCTTTTTGTGCGATGCTCTCCATCTCCTGCCAGGAGTCAGGTATCAAATGAAGGAGAGGTTGTGGTTGGGGCGGGACAGTGAGTGTCTGAGTGGCACCTGCTCCATTCAGTAGATTTACTTTCCTGGGCCTCCCACCACACAGCTGCTCCTGACAAAGCTGTTTTTTTCCTCCTGTTGGTCAGGTTAAGAGCAAAGGCCCAGCAACGAAACGTGCTGATTTTGCTTTGTCAGCACAATTGCCTCTGACATTATAATTACACAAATCTTCATTTTCAGAAGGGCCCTAATTTAGAGATTTTCAGAGCCTAAATGGGGTTTTCAATGTGAAATTGATTTTTTAAAAAAAATCTTTGCCGTTGTCAAGCCAGCAATTGGATTTGAGAACCACTGAAGGGGTCTAAGTATGGGAACTGAGCCATTGGCTCTGAGCAGCCCACCAAGACTGTGCTATCAGATTGACTCAAGGGAGAGCCAGCAAGAGCTCTTCTGACCGCTCGCTGCTCGGTCCCGCTTCTCCACGGTGCTCAGCACGAACTGTAGGTGCATCTTACACTGTGTGATGCTTGCAGTGCTGGCCCAGCTTCCTGGTGCCTACGTGACTAGAGGTTTTGAAATAAGTTGGTAGAGTGGGGTAGAAAAAGAAAGAATTGTGACATACAGTGAGGAAATGTCCAGGAAATACATCTCAGGCTAACACATAGCACCCACTTCAGATTGAGTTTCCATCTAAACAAAAGCGACTCTTCTGGTGTGAGTGTGTGTGTGTGTGTGTGTATGTGAGAGAGACAGACAGACAGACATATATCTATTATGGGGGATTGGCATACTGGGAACTCAAGATGTTTTTTTTTTTTAAAGATTTATTACATATGAGTACACTTTACCTGACTTCAGACACACCAGAAAAGGGCATCAGATCCCATTACAGATGGTTGTGAGCCACCATGTGGGTGCTGTGAATTGAACTCAAGACCACTGGGAGAGCAGCCAGTGCTCTTAATCACTGAGCCATCTCTCCAGCCTAAAACTCTAGATTTTTAATATTCCAAAAAATAGCTTAAAGTTAATTCAAATGAAATGAAATTTAAAGTGCAGTTCCTTAGTCGTCTTCAACAGCCACTGTGTTAGCTAGCACACAGATTGATCATGTCTTGTTATAGGTAATTTCCAGAGACATTAGTCTGAACTTGAAATATCTTGGATGCTTTAGGAATCTTTGGAGTATCAAGTGCAGTCTTGATAGAAGAAAAATGACTGAATGTCTAGAATATGCTTCTAGCCACACTAGACTATTCTCATGGGGTTTTTTGTTTGTTTTGAGACAGGATTTCTCTGTGTAAGTCTGGATGTTCTAGAACTTGTTTTGTAGAGTTCACCTGCCTCTGCCTTCTGAGTGCTGGGGTTAAAGGCATGTGCCTCACTGTCTAGTTTAGTTTAAAAAAAAATATGCCTCCAAGGACTGCTCCACTATCCTCGCAAAAAGAAAGGGGGGGAAAGACACGGAAATATACTGAGGAAGGGATTTGATTCTAGGAATGCCTGCTTTTTGATGTCTGAGACGGAGTGTCACTTTGCAATCTTGGCTGCCTTGGCACTCACTGTGTAGTCCAGGCTGTCCCAAACTCACAAATTCACTCGCCTCTGCTTCCCAAGTGCTGAGACTCAAGGTGTGAACCACCACACCCAGCAGGAATGGTTGTCTGTTCTCAATTTATCCTCTCCCTGGCTGCTTCTCCCCTAAGCTTTTAGGGCTCATCCATAAGGACTAAAGAGTTTTGTGGGGGGTTTTCCTCAATAGTCTTTAACAAGAAGCCATATGAAACTTGGGCCAGACATAGGTGAATTGTTTGTTGTGTGGACAGCCTAAGGTGTGGATGGTGCTCCTGGGAGTCAGAAAGTCGGTTGTCGGCAGCTTCCTGTCCATAAGGCCGAGGTGTGGACCTTGCTTCGTCCTTCCCTCTGCTTCCGGGAGCTTCCACATGGTCACTTTGACAACTGGGCGAAAGCTCTTAGGAAATGAACACTGTTGCTTCACATTTAGACAGCATCTTTTTTTTCTCTAACTTAACTAATAAATGTAATGTTATTTAAGCACAAATTGACCCTCATAGTCAAAAGTGGCCTGTGGATAAGTATAATTGTAAGTATAATCAGTTCTTGGTTGTCACATACAGATTATCTCTCATGTAGGTTACTGTGACACATTTTAAATCCTTGGGCAGTTTCTCTAAGCAGTATAAGCCTAGACCCTTTGCTCCACTCCCCACCCAGCTGCTGGGTGCTTAGGAAATACAAATTAGTTTTCATATTAGCTTAAGGAAGACATAATTAGGAAGGTAGCTCTGCTGCAAGAAACCCACATCATAACTGCTACTTTAGGACAGAGGTGAGCAGGAGTAACGACTCGCCCACTGGCTCTCCTACGGGCTGGCTGTAAGATATGAACACAGCACATACATTAGTGAGCTACTGTGTGGAGCTGAGCTGAGTTTGTTAGAGACTCCACAGAACTCCATCAGGGTGTATGGGAAGCTGCACAGCTGTGGCAGTCATAGTGGCGCGTCCTGCCCGGAGCCTTTTAACAGTTCTGTGTTCTTGTCAGGCCTCTTTGTGGCAGAGTGTGGAGGCTGCAAGTGGATCCTGGCAGGAAGGCTGCAGGTGGGTTCGCCTTTGGGGAGAGAAGGAAGCAGCTGAGGGCCCAGGAACTGCAACGTTGCCTCCCAGGCTCTGCTGCTTCTCTGGATGGCCTGATTCCCTTGTAAAGAACTTGTCCCTGGCAGACAAGATGGCTATGCAAGTATAGTTCAGATGCGAGAGACAGAGAGAGACCAAGAGACAGAGAAAGTCTGGTCACAATGACTGGTCTTGGCGAATAAACAGACTCCAAGTTGGTGCCAGTCCTACCCATGAAGAAGAAGAAACCTTTAGATGTCAAAGTAGGGGAGCTGCTACGCTAGACCCTGATGAGGGGTTTCGCCCCTAAAGGCATCGTTGGAGCATTTCAAAGAGGTCACTACAATACATACATCAGTGAGAAGAAAGGAAGTGTTCGTTGCAGGGTTGGCTTGGTACTGACAGCATACACACTTTTCAGATCCTGCCTTTCTTACAAGAATTCAAACCTGAATGGCAACCCATA
Organism: Apodemus sylvaticus; assembly: GCF_947179515.1. Taxonomy (NCBI): domain Eukaryota; kingdom Metazoa; phylum Chordata; class Mammalia; order Rodentia; family Muridae; genus Apodemus; species Apodemus sylvaticus. The sequence continues at coordinate 54,218,173 of NC_067473.1, forward strand.
TAACCACTGAAGAGGGGGCGGTCCCCAGGGTGCACTCGGCCATGATTGTCTTCCTGACTCCTATGTGGGGAACTTGGTCTTTGACTCCTTTCATACCTGAGAATTAAAATCTAATAAAAAAGTGACTCGTTTTAAAAAAAAAAAAAAAAAGATGAGGCTTTACTGAGGTAGTTGTCTCTCTGTGTAATTATGTCAAACTCTGGAAGTGTCTTCACTCTGGGTAGCTTCTGTGTGAGCCTACCACTCCTCATTCTGCACAAAAACTCACTTGGTCCTGGCACTCAGAAGTCAGACACAGGCGAATCTCTGAGTTCGAGAGCAGCCTGGTTTACAGAGTGAGTCCCAAGCATCCAGGGTTGCATAGAGAAACCCTATCTTGAAAAAACAAAGCAAAACACCCACAGCTTGGTAACTTTCTTCTGAGGGTGGTCTTCACCAGTGTGTGGGTCTGTGGCCCTAATCTTATTCCTCCTGACTTCTCTATACAGTTGGGTCACATGTCCTGAGCCAAGTACACGTTCTCTCTAATCAAAGGTTTGATTCTATTTCCATTTTCAGAAAAGCATTGATGGTTAGATCAGCAAGCCTAGAATTTAGTTAAGCCCACATTGGGGGTTCAATCTCTAGGATGATCAACAATGGGGTTCTGATGCCAACACAGGAGTCTCACTTCATAGTTTTCCTGAGCATCTCCAGGGTGTTCAAGAGGAAACTGTGAGTTCATATTTCCAAGATATCTTTACGATGCATTTACTAAAAAGTAAAAGTAAATGAAATATGGGCAAGGGTGCAAGAGGAGTTTCTATGAAGCCTTAGGCAAAGGATAGAGTGGCAGTGTCCCGGCTGGCCCGCTCTGGGCGCTGCTGTGAACCTTTTTCCTAGAAGCATTCTCTTCTCCCCCCTCCCCCCCCTCCCCCAGTGTATCTTGAGATTGTCTGGCCAGAAGAGAGGAAGTTTTGAGTGCTGAGAAGGATCCAGTACTGAGGCTGCTCCAGCTTCATGAAACTATCGAGCGTTTGCCAGGTATAGCATGTCTGATCCATAAATTCCCCAAGTGCTTCCGACTTAGCACAGGAGGGAAGGCTGAAGAGCCCTTGCTCCCCGTGCGAGCATCAGGGCTGCCTGGCCCATCCACGTGGGGTTGGTGTTCTTTCCATGCCCTTCCCTTCTTGCCCTCTCTCTCCGTCTTCTTTCCATTTGGTCCTTCCTTGGGCATCTGCCTCTTCCTCCTGTCCATGCTGGACCAGCAGCTTCCCTTCCTGGCCTCTGCTTCCCTGCCAGATAATTGCCTATTGTCCAATCAGGTAATAGTGCCTTTCCCCAGATACCAGCCACTGATATGTTCTTCCAAAGCTTCAAGTGAACCATCAGAAGACTTTCCTCCCCTTAAATCTTGCTGGCCCTTAGGGACTTGACAAGTTTCGTGACATGAGAGTGGTGGTTTAATTCCTTGTTCCTTCCCTTTTTGTCTTCTTTCTCTTCTCAGACTTAACTTTGTGTATGTAAGTGTTTTGCCTACATCTGTGTACATGGTGCCTGCAGAAGCCAGACAAGGACATCGGGTCCTCTGGAACTGGAGTTAAGGATGGTTGTTAGATACCATGTGGGTGCTGAGAGCCGAACCCAGGTCCTCCACAAGAGCAGCCATTGCTGTTAGCTCTGAGAGGTGTCGTCAGAGCTTTGTCCTTCACTCTCCTCTCTGGTCGTGAACTCACATCTCCACGTAGACCAGTGTCCTCCCGCTCCCTCTGTTAGCCTTCATGGTAATAAACTCCAGAAGACATTACGATATCATTTCCTTTTAGTTTGAAGAATCACTTCTCAGTCAGTTTTGGTGGCCCATACCTATAATTGCAGCACTCAGGAGGCTGAGGCAGGAGGATTGCTGAATGTAAGACCAGCCTGTGCCATACAGTGAGTTCCAGCCAAGGCTGCATGCAGTACAGAACATGTCTCAAGCCAGCTCTTGTGTTTATTTTGTTTAGCTAATTTTTTTCCTGTGATGACCATCAATAATCTCCAACTAAAAATATTTCCACAGCCAACTCACAAGGCCTGTGGACTGCAAGATTTAAGTTATAGCAAACAACAATCCCCAAAGGTTTCCCAGCTTGGAAAGCAAATGAAAGGCCCATTCTTCCCAAAGTTGTCTATCCTGCCCTATCTTGTCTTGAGGTGGGGGAGGGCAAGCTACTGTAGTGCCAAGTAATCAACCAGTCCTGAAGGGCTGTGTTGTGCGTGGTTCATGTCTATCCTGTTCACTTCTGAGTAGTTGTTGATGATATTCTCATACTGTAAGTGACCACTCAGGTGTATGGCACATTACCTCAGTGCCAGGATTTGAACCCAGAGCCTACATATGTTAGGCAAGCATTTTACCCCTGAGCTATCCCCAGCCCCACACTGGTCCTATGTTTAACTTTCTTTATTGGGTCAGTGGTGTGCCCAGATTTGCATGCTCACCCATGCGCATGCTCAGTCCGAGGGTCTGTGCTGCTTTGCCTCCCTCACTGTGCCCTGCTGTGAAGTGCATGGGAGCTGCCTGCGGCCCTCTTTGCATGAGTCCGTGGCTTTCATCCTGTGTCTGTGGAGGCTTTCAGCAAATGATCTGCCCACCATTGGAGCAAATTCCTGTTGAAGGTGTGTGCTGTTTCCGCTTGTCGGCTGCTTCCTGGAAGCATAATCCACCATTGCAACCCAAACTACACTCCTCAAAGTCATCTTGAAAAGCACCAGACAAGTACAGACTTGCTGTGTGCTAGACACCTCTGTGAGATTACTAATGGCCATTTTACATGTGAGGAAGCTAAGGCCCACAGATGTTCAGTGACAGAATTCACATGGTTTGTTGTAGCTAAGACTGCTTTAATGGAAGCAAGATAACCCATAGAATAAAATCCCCCCCCCCCCCCCGTGAAAAGCCCCCGAACTCCACAAAGCATTTGATTACAGCCCCTTAAGGATGCCTGTGGAGAAAGCTGCTTTGCTCTAGAGGAAAGGAAAGGGCTTCAAAGCCTTTCAGGGTGAAGAGGGCAAGGCTGGAAGGAATGCAACCCAGTTTCTTAAAAAGTCATGAAGCGCCTCGGGTGTGTGTGTCATGATGTACCCAGTTACGAGGGTTAGGGTCAGGGTGGTCTGGGACGGCCTCAGCGGCAGCTGGATGCACACAAACTTCTTAAGGGCAGGTCTGTGCAGACTTGGTGTCAAGCAAATGGACGAGTCTAAAACATCGCAGGAGGCAGAGAACGCCCTGGAAAGATGTGGGGACATCAGAAGAGCCCTGCTCAGACCTGCAGGGCAAATCTAGGCAGGAAGATATGCCTTAGGGAGAGTTGAGGGACCATGGTTGTGATGGAGGGATAATGTAGGGAACTTGTGGGAAAAGTCTGTATGCTTGCTCAAGATTCAGCTAAGCTAGGCGTGATGGTTATATACTCTCAGCTCCTGGAAAGCTGAGGCAGCAGGATTGCGAGTTTGAGACCATCCTGGGTTAAAGTGCTAAGGAGACGGAGAAGTGTCTGGAACCGAGGAGGACAATGCTTTACCAAAGATCTCTAAGGCTGGGTTTGCAGCACTCCAACTAGAGTACTTTCTCACTGCAGGCCCAGATGGAGTTCATGCATGGACCATCAGCAAAGCCGTGACGGCTCCTCAGGCCACAGGAAAGATTCATACAGATTTTGGAAAGGGATTCATTATGGCGGAAGTAATGAAAGACGAAGATCTTAAAGAGGAAAGTTCTGAGAACGCAGCTCAGGCTGCTGGGAAGTACAAACAACAAGGCAGAACTTACGTTGTTGAAGACGGAGATTTTATCTTCTTCAAAATTAATTCGCCTCAGCAATTGAAAAAGAAATAAAGTTTAGCTTTATAACTTTAGCATGTGTATGGTTTGGGTTTGGTCTTGACTGTGGGGTAGTTGGTTTGGTTTGGTTTGGTCTTTAAGTTTCTGAAAACCGAAGGTACAGTGTGGGAATGGGGCTCTGGCGTTATTACTGACATCGAAGCAGGAGAGACCGAGTTCTGGTTTACTTTGGAAAGAATGCGGGATTGCAGAGTTGATTCGCAGTTAGGAATGTTCACTGTCCTTTCCCAAGACCCTTATGAGGCAGTTCACAGCTGCCTGTAAGCCCAGCTCCTAGGGACCTATGTCCATCTCAGTCCCTTACACAGGAACACACGCACACGAACGCGGGTGCATGTGCACGAATAAAGTTAATAAATAATTGTTTACAAGAAGGAAGGAAGGAGAGACAAGGCGTGCTGATGCATTGGATATAAAGAGGTGGGAAGAGTGATTCCAGAGGCTTGACCCTGAGCCTCGGGAAGCATGTCATTGCCAAGTCTTGAGGTAAGGGGGCAAGGGAAGGCTGGGTGTGCGTTACCACTTATGTCAGCGATGAGGCCTGACAGCCTGTATTTTAATCAAGGCAGAGCAGGGTCAGGCTTGTTTAAGAGGAAACATGGTCTGGTCGTAGGGCTGACAGTTCGTCTGGGGAGCTTGCTGTTCCTGAAGATCTGAACTTTCTGAGTTCCTTTTCCCCTCTCTTTGCCTTTTGGCAATGCTTCCGTGATGTGCCATGAAGCCTGGAGAGGCCACAGTGAGTTCTGAGGGGCCCTGCTGGCCAGGGCGCTGGGTGTTGGGTGTGGTAGTATGTGGAAAGACGCCCAGATTCAAATCCAAAGCCCGGACATCCAGCTTGGGGGAGGGTAGTGCAGTGGACATGACAGCCAGTCCATTTACCTGGCTTTTTTTTGGGGGGGTGGGGGGGAGGCAGGTTGAGACAGTCTTCCTATGCTGACAAGGCTGGCCTCCCAGGCTGTGCCCTAGGACTGCAGTCATGTACTGCTTTGCCTGGCTCTGGTGGTTTTGACTTTGAGACAGGATCTCATTCACCATGTAGCATGGGCTAGCCTCAGACCAAAGATCCTCCTGCCTATTCTGCCTCCCAAGTGTTCATTATATAGGTATCTACCACCACACCCAGTAGATGCTGGGTGTTGTCATTATTACATTTGTGTGTGTGTGTATGTGTATGTGTGTGTGTGTGTGTGTGTGTGTGTGTATGCGTGTGTGCATGCCAAACACATAGGTAGAAATCTTAAGAACTGCTTATTGAAGTCAGTTCTCTCCATCCCCTGTGTGGGCCCTGGGGAGTGAACTCAGTTTGTTAGGTTTGGTGTTAAGCACTTTTACCTGCTGAACCATCTTGCCTGTCCTTGAATTTTGTTTTTGCTAAACTTTAGGAGGTGGGTCTCATTTTGTGTCCCTGGCTGGCTTAGAACTGGCTCTACTGACCAGACTGGCCTCAAACACAAAAAACTTGACCTATTTCTGTCTCCCAAGTGCTAGAACTGGATAAGCGTCTGTCGGTGGAACATCACACCTGTAATCTGGGCACCTGGAAGGCCAAGTAAGGCAGGAGAGGGCCGTGAGTTTGAGGCTAGCCTTGGCTACACAGTAAGATCCTGTCTCAAAACAAAATAAATGGTAGTAAACTTTTCATTTAAAAGCAGTTTCAATTTGCTAAGCTCTTAGCGTTTGTGTGGCTCTGACCTTTTGGAATACTAGAGTCTTTAGAACATGGTGAGTGAGTCTGCTTCCCTGAGAAAGCCTGGCTTCTGCTGGAGGAACGCTCAATTACGGCGACACTATCCCGCATCCCTCTCCTGTCCTGCACAAGTCAAGGGACATGCAGCCACACACACACCACGGAGTCTAGTTACCAAGACTGTCCTGGGTCTTCCCGAAAAGGAAAGGGAACCTTAGGCCCTTAAAGTAGAACATGAAGGGCTTCCTGTCGCTTAATCAATTGAAATGACCCAGAATACAAGCATGGATTAGCATGTGCCTCTAGATTAGGGCTAATCAGGGGCAGGCTGAGCAGATGCAGGGGCAGCCCCGGCCTGATTACTGAGCCTTAGCATTTAATCATCTCTCTTCCAAGGGCAGCCACCCGACTTTGACTTAGTGTGTACTGGGTTTCAAAGCCTTCAGTCCCTCCCCCTGCCATGGACATAAAGGCTGCTCAGTCAGAGACACAGAGGAGACTTAATCTAATCCCATGTCAAAATGCCTGCGTGGGCGTTTGTGTGAGAGAGAGCTTAAAATCCCCACATGAAGATGGTGACAAGTTTATTTAAGGTGGATGTCTGCAGAGAGAGCGCGTGTAGAAGAGGCATTCCGGGGCATTGGAACTTGTCAGTGACCCTTCTTAAGGAGTCCTCTCTTTGAGAAGCCTCTAAGATGTATGGTGATTGTCAGTTACCTTGAGACAGCTTTGTGTGGAAGTCATTTTGTAGCTCAGCACAACTGAGACCAAATTTGTTCCTTCCCCGAGTTATGTGAAATACACAAAATGCAGTTTGTAAGAAAAATGTTTAGATAAGTCTAAGATGTGGTATTTTTACTTTGTTTTTATTTTATGAGAAAGCGTCTCCCTATTTAGCCCAGGCTGGCCTTGGAGTTAAGGCAGCTCTCCTGCTGCTGAGGTTACAGGCTTGAGCCACCACCCTTGACAGTGATTGACAGGTGAGTTCTCCTTGATGAGTGTGGAGAACACGTTCAGCACCTGCTCACTGTCAGGGCTCAGTGATAGGCTCGGTGATGGACCTCAAAATAAGACAAGCAGACGGTGGTAGTGTGTAAGGACCATTCCTCTGTAGAGGTCTGGGCAGAGTGCCACGAGGCTACCAGGGAACCGGACCCAAATCATCGGAGGACAGAGACTTGGAAAATCAGAGGACAAGCCAAGGATAGTTGCTGCAAAAGCCACACGGTGCACAAGAGCATGGAGGTTGTTTGTGTGGAGAAGTCAAGTACATCCCAGCCCTTGCAGGCCAGAGCAATGAGTACACGCCTGTATTCCTAGCACTTGGCAGGAGGAACAAAGGTTCAAGGCCAGCCTATGCTCCATGTGGAGACCCTGCCTCAAAGGAGAAAATAGACGAGAACAACTCATGAGAGCCTTGAACACCATGCCAGAGCATCTTAGCAGTAGCACCGTGATGTTGCCTAAGGGTGACACTAAAGGACTAAGCAACATAGTGTAAATAAAACTAACATCTGGGGAGGGGGGTGGACGGGGAGAATTGATGCAGCACTTAAAAGCCATTTGCAGTGGTTTAGAAGAAACCAGACTACCTTCACCCTGAAGCCGCGGCCTCCTGTTCCTTCCCAGTCCTCTGCCCGCTTCTCCCCATCACACAGACAAGAATGTTCTCCTCAGTCCCAGCCTCTCAAGGAAGCTGTAATGACCCGCCTGTGTTTTGTTAACATGCCCTTAGAAGTGGGGTTTCAAAACGACTGTCATCAAAACAAGCCTGTTTCATGTTGTACCATCAAATGCTTATCCCTAAATTGACAAAACGGACTCTTAGAAAATGCACATACACAGTCAACACTGTGAAATCAGATTTTCTTTTGCATTAATTTCCTTTGGTTTAGATTCATACACACACACACACACTTGAGCAGGCACACATATGTGTGTACATTCGGGCCACCAAGTGTGTAATGGTCCGGAGTCACTGCTCTCCATCCACTATGTGGGTCCTGGGCATTAAACTCAGGTCATCAAGATTGCTTAAAAGACTCCTCCTACCCACCAGGCCTTCTCTCTTTTTTTCTTTTCTTTTGGAGACAAGGTCTCGCTATTTGCCCTGGCTGACCTGGAACTCACTATGTAGATCAGGTTTGCCTTCAACACTCAGAGATCCTGCCTGCCTCTTCTGGTGCTGCCTCAGCATACAACCAGTTGTTCCCGCTGCTTTAGTCCTTCTGAGGCTCCTGGTGCTCAGGCCCAGCCCTGCCCCTGTCTTGCTCCCATTGTTTCTGTTCAGGGTCTCCAGAGCCTATGCTTGAGGGTCCTGTGCTAATATGGAGCAGAGTTTCTGAGAGAAAGTGTGTGGACAGCTAAAAAGTTTAGCCACAGCTGAAGTTGTGTCATGTGTAATTCATATAGGTCATCTGAGCTGGGTGTAGAATTCTGGGCTGAAAGCGATAACGCTTGAACCTGGATGCTTGAAGTCATGGCTCCATTATTTAGCTTCTAGGTTTGCCATGACACGCAGTATTGTTCTCGTGTCCGGTATTTTGCGTGCACTCCCAGACTCCTGCTTTGTCCTTCCTAGAATCTTTCCAGCTCATCAACATCTCCCTTGTGCTCTGAGATGTATCCGGATCTCTTGCTGTCCATTGTGCCTAAGGCATCAAGTGGCCGTTTCCGTGCCAAACTTGCTTTTCAATAGTGGAAGTTTGCTCGAGTGCCTAATTTCCCTATTTTCTAGTCTCTGGAATGTTTTCCTTTATTCCACTTTTTATTTTATTTTATTTTTATTTTTTTTATTTTTTTTTGATTTGGTTTTTTGGAGACAGGGTTTCTCTGTGTAGCCCTGGCTGTCCTGGAACTCACTCTGTAGACCAAGCTGGCCTCAAACTCAGAAATCCGCCTGCTTCTGCCTCCCAGAGTGCTGGGATTACAGGAGTGCACCACCACCGCCCGGCTTATTGCACTTTTTATTTTTAAATTTCTCTCGTATTTTTCTTTTCTGGTTGGTGGTAGGGCTTTAGGGCTGCCCGGGTGGTGGGCACTGCTGCCGCTGGTATTTTTATGGGACAGGGTCTCACTCTGGTCCACCTTGGTGTCTTTCTTTTTTTTTAATTGAATATATTCTTCATTTACATTTCATGTGCTAAAACCTTTCCCCTCCCTGAAAACCCCCAACCCCTCCTCCCACCTCTTGCCTCCAAGTATATGCTCCTCCCTCCACCCAACCCACTCCCTCCATGTGAGCAAACTCACAGTGGTTGTCCTGTCTCAGCCTCCTGGGTGCTAGGACTAAAGACCCTATTTGCAAGTTTGGGAGTTTGAGGTCTGATGGGGGGGGGGGTTGGTTTGGGGCCTCCTATTGGTGGTGGTGTTAGGAATCTAACTGAGACCCTCATACATGGCAGAGTATGAGCAGACCAAACTTCTGCTGAGTGAGACTCCCAGCTCTTAATTTCGTATATCTAAAATGAAATCCCCTACGTTAGCCTGAAACTCCTGAGCTCAGGGAATTCTGTCTCAGACTCCCACTACAGGTGTGTGGGAGTTGTTTATTTGTTTTGTGTGTGTATTAGTGTGTTGGCTTTTTATATGAGATATATATGGGTTTAATATATCATATAAACTCCCATTTTAAGAAAATAATCGGAGGATACGAGACTTTGCAGCATTTGTTTTGTTTTCTCCCTAAGTTGTCTGTGTTGTTCTTGTTGGCTCTGTACTGCTCTGCGGCATGTTCAGGGACAGAGCTGGGTGACTTATGGACGTTAGTGTAGTTAGTATTAGAGCAGGCTGCTCCCTTCATCTCATTTCACTGTTAGTGGGTTTTTTGGGGGTGGGAATGAGTCTCAGATCTTCTGTCACAGTGGTCTAGGTGTTAAGGTTTGGGGCTCCTACCTACTAACCCAGTCAGCTAAATACTAGTTTTCCACTGTTCCTGGCCTCCTCTGTCTTCCTGAAGGATCCAGGCCCCTGCAGCCTGAGTCCCTTTGGGCAGGAGTCACTGCTTCCATTTCACCCACAGTCAGAGGAGGTTTGCTTGGTGGCTTGCCGAGCACAGCCCTGCCCTGTGCATTGTAATTCTGCTTCCAACAAACAAACAAGGTTGATGCCCAAGTGAGCTGGGAATGGACCGCTCTTCCCCAAGGCTCCATGCCCCACGTGCTGTTATGCGGAGGTGTGGGAGATAGGTGGGCTGCTCGTTTGTTTCATTGTTGCTTTTAGCTGATCCTAAACTGTGTTATGTAAATCACACCAGTCTGTGAGATGCTAAAGTTTGCAGACAAATGAGCTTATTTGGTTTGATTCTTTTTCACATTTGACTCTGGAAGAAAAAATATAGATGGACCAGTAGCCAGACAACAGGGCAGAAGACGGAAATTTGTTTTTTGTTGTTTTTCCCCCTTGGGCAGAGAGAGGGCAGCGGCACAGCCCGGGAGCAAAGTGGGCATGTGCTCTTGGCAACAGGGCAGCGGCAGGGGACTCGCATGGGTGGGCTGTGCTTCCTAAAGATGGAGATGGTGAGATCTCTGTGAAGGGTTTCCAGAGTGTTCCCACAGTCCTTTGCCGAGAACTTAAGAATTAAAATGAAGTGAGGAGAGAGATTTACTGCCAGGCACCTGGCACACACCCAGAATCGAGCACTGGGTAGGCTGTGGCAAAAGGAGCAAGAGCTCAAGGCCAGCCTGGGCTACACAGCAAGACCTTGTCTCTCAAAAGAAAGGGAAAAAAAAAAAGTTGAGACTTATCCGTGCTGGGAAGCAGGTAAGTCATGGCCCCAGGGCTGGCAGGCAATGACACCCTGAAGGACCAGAGCCAGCGCCCGCGACCTGAGTGAGCAGGGCCCCACCAACGGTCTTGCTTTGTCTCTGCAGGCCTGGTCCAGATCCCTGTGAGCATGTACCAGACTGTGGTAACCAGCCTCGCCCAGGGCAACGGGCCGGTGCAGGTGGCCATGGCCCCAGTGACCACCAGGATATCGGACAGCGCAGTCACCATGGATGGCCAGGCTGTGGAGGTGGTGACATTGGAACAGTGACATGGACCTCTATCATGGCATCGTTTTCTAGTCTACTTCAGAATTTTTTACATGTTTGCAGAGGTGCAATCAAATGGAATTAAGTCTCTCGACTTGGAAAGAAAGTTTTGGTAACCTTTTTTTAAGAAGGAAGAAAGGCAGCAGATTTTGGAATCACATTTTTTTAAAGCACCACTTCTGGGATCTGGTGGAGTGAGAAACGACACCGATTTCACTGTCCCAAAAAGCCAAATTGTGGCCAGACTTGTTTGTGCGGAAATGTGTGTATACTTACGTGTGTGTACGTGTGAGTGTGAATATATGTATATGTGTACATATGGACATACACATTTACATATATGTATAAAGTATATATGTACATACATATATATGTATGAAACCCGCATGGGATTACCTGTATGAAATCGAGGTGAACTGTGCATACAAGAACCCGCTCAGCTTAGTGGGCGGTAGGGTACATGACCAGACAGTCACCTGGTTTTCGTTCATACCAGGGTCATGCATTGAGCTACTGACAGACTCAGGCGGAGGTGACCACTCCTTCACCAAAGCTGCCTCCCAGGGGCCGCCTAGACCTCTGCTAGATCCACCGAGGGAGGAAGACCCAGGACACCGCGTGGTCCAGGAAGTGCTTACCCAGTCCAGAGACCGCGCTTTGCCGGCAGGGACACTCTCGCGGCTGGCCCAGGTGCTGCTGACCTTGCCACAGGCAGGTATATGCCCTGCAGGCTCCTGGCAGGGGCAAGAAATCTTTCCGCAGACTCCCATCTTCCTCTCCCTTCCCTGGAATCCTCAGTCTCATGACTATTAAAGAGTCGATTGGTTGTAAGGTCAGGCCTGTTACGAACTGAAGGTAACACAAGTGTTAAGGGTCTGAGGAATGTTTATGGAGCAGTCGGGTGTAAGTGCAGGGCACGTGAGTGTGTGTGTGTGTGTGTGTGTGTGTGTGTGTGAGAGAGAGAGAGAGAGAGAGAGAGAGTGAGAGACAGACAGAGAGAGAGAACGGGAAGAGTATAAGAGAGCAAAAAGGAAGGAGGGAGAAAACTCTTCATAAATCAGGGTGTGCCCGTGGGAACCTTGTTCTCGGCTGTCTGCAGCTCTGTTTCCACAGAGGAGATTGCCTGAAGCAGGGCCTCTGCCGAAAGGCCAGCCGTCACAGACGTGCCTGACGACTCTGTGAGGACTGTCTCCCAGGCACATCCTGCAGCACAGGCCTGGGACCGCTTCCCTGCTCACAGTGTGGATTGCACTGAGCGGTCGTTGTCACTGTGAGCTTTTGTGCTTTCCAATGACAAGCCCTGAGTGTCCCGTGGCTCGTTCATCTGATGTCCTGACAAGCCAAATCTCCGCTCCTCACGTGCAGGGAGCCTTCCTCCTTCCTGCCAGCCCTCTCCCGTGCGTGATAGTGTATTTAATGTGGTGTTTTTGGTTTTTTGTTTTTTAATGAGACATTAAAAGATTCTTCATGTCTTGCTCAGCCTTTGAGAAAAGTTTCCAATTCTTATATTTGCTTGTTTTATATAAAACTATACAATGTTCTTTATATGATCTTTTCTGTACGTAATAGGGGAGGAGTGGGAATTTTACATATACATGTCCTGGTTCTACAATTTGTTACTTTTTTTCCCTCTGTGAAGCTATCCAGGGGCTTTAAGGTCCGTGTTCCTTTGTGGTGAAATAACCTCCCAATAGTTTGAGAAATTGCCAAGAAGATAAAAGCAAGGTCGCAGCAGCAGAGCATGGATTCTGTGTTGTTCTCCATTCTGTCTAAACTGCCTCATTCAATAAATAGTTTAATGTGGCGACAAAAAGTGCCCCTCTGTCTAGCAGCCTTGGCCACTTGGACTATAGGACTCTCTTGGGGTGTGGCTCATTGTCCTTTACAAAAGACATGCACTAGAGGTCTTTAGACTGGACCACACTCTAGGAGCTACAGCAGGCTCTGGAAGGAGGGAGACCGACCTGTCCAGGGTCCTGAGTGCGCGGTGAGCGCCCCCAGGCCTGACTGAGTCTGTTTTCTGTATCACGGCTCTCTGGAGCAGTCATTCAGAAAAACCTCAAGATGCTTGGAAGGCTCTACTCTGGAATCTGATTTAGGTGTTTATTTGATATATTAAAAGACTAGGTTGACTGTGGTGACCCTTGCATCTTGAAAGGGTTTCCCTAGTGGGTATGTTTGATACAGGAAATGGCTTCAGAGCAAAGGGTTCAAGCCCTGAGTTGCTTTCTATATCCTCTTTTCTTGGTTTCTTATACACCCATGCACCACACTCCCTGTTTTAATGTGTGTGTCACAGTTGGACCCAGCCACACCCTCACTTGGGCCCTTCCCGAAGTTTCCATCTCGTCACTCACACACGATGTGCATCATCTCACCTGTGAGTGCCTTTTTCTGCCATTTTTGTTTGTAGATGTCTCAATGACTTTCTGGCTGATGGGATTATAGTAAGGGAATGAGGATGTGGTTTCATTTGAGGCTAAACCTTAGCTCAGCAATGTCAAGTGCTGGCTTCTATCCCTCAGTAAATACACTGTACACCACCATCCATGTTCGCCAGAGAGGATGGGCCAGAGGAAGGAGTGACTGCGGCTGCGTGGAGCACGGGTTTTCTGGAAGCCCTCCTAATCGGCCCTTCCAGCAGGCTTGCTTCTAGCACCTGCTGTTTACAAGCTGGACCCAGACGGTTCCTTCCAGAGAGAGAGCTTGTGACAGCGTCTTCCAAGGTGCTGACGCCAAAGCTTCTCTCTCAGTTCTCCCTAAGCCCCTGCCCAGGGCGGCCAGCTAAGTCCAGTGAGTAAGAGCAGTGGGTAGAGGTGGGCATGGGACAGAGTGGCAAACAGCTATTGATGGGCACCTCTCCAAAGCTAGCAGAATGTCTCCTCGAAGTGGGCCGTGCTACCATCAAAATTCCAGCAAATGGGAGAAGTCAGGTTTGTACATGAAATCTGATTTTATTAGCAACATAAACATTAAGTATGTGTTCTTCAGGCACACCAAACTGTCTTGACAATGAGATCTGACCCGAGGGTCCATTAGGTTAGAGTCACGAATGCTGGCGTGTTCCAGGTAGGTAACATTTGGCATGTTCCTGAGAGGTGGCGTGGCAGGCAGGCAGCCTGATGGCCAGAGCTGAATCTTCCTGAAGCTCACACAGAAGGATCGACCTGATTCCCTGGGGTTGCCCTCTGACCTCTACACATGCGTTGTGTACACACACACACACACACACACAGCACAAATGAACAGATATTTTTTAAAACAACTTGGCAGTTCTCTGAGAAGGAAGAGCAGAGCTGGGGCTGTAGCTCAATGACAGAGCACTTCCCCGGCGTGCACAAGTAAAAGAGGAGGACAGGCCGCTGCTGCAGCTCCGTGTGCTGAGGCCTGGCAGCGTGGACAGTATGAGCACTGGTGGACCCAAGGATCCGCCACAGAGCTCGTCACTGTGCTGCCAACAGTATGTCTGTTTGTTTGTTTTTAGTGCGAGGGCCTGTAATGTAATTCTCCAGAGTGGGGAAAGGAAAGGGAGTTGTCACCTGCAGAGGTAGGGTGGGGCCTGAACCCTGTCCTCAACACTTCTAGCTCTTACTATAAACGCCGGCCTTCCCACAATTAGAACATTTCTATAGCGGTGATAGTAGCCAGTCTTTCCGCTGCCCTCCAGTTGAGGCTGGGTGAAGTACCTTCATCCAGAACAGTGAGGAACAGACAAGCCAGATTACCTAACCAGTTTACCCTGTCAGCAAGAGACAGAGCCAGGGCACACACCTGGGCAGGCAAGCCTAGAACCTGCGCGGAAATCCTACTTCATCTGCTTGAACTGGGGAAACAAACGTGGGGTGTGCAGAGCATTTGCTCTTATTTTTAAGTAGCTTAGCTGTTGGGGGTGGGGGAGGTATAGATGATGCTCTACCGAAGATTTAATGCACTTGCAGATGAAATTGTCAGTGAGTCTGAAGGTTTATTGTAGATTGCCTGCCTAGCACTTTCAAGACCCCCAAGTTCAGTACCCAGCACAGCCAATGGAGAGAGGGGACTGTCCGGAGGACTGTAAGCAAACTTAAATTAGCTGCTGTCACAGTAATCAGGTGTGACACCCGGTTCATAATCCCAGAACTTGGGAGGCTGATACAGAATTGCCACTTCCACTGCAGTGTGGGATGTAGACTTCCACTGCAGAGTAAAAAGCTTTCCCAAAATGTCATTAAGTAATTAATTCTCTGGGTCTCATTTTTTTCTGAATTTATATATACCTTTTAAGACAGTAATAGCGAACCAGGCATGGTGGCACATGCTTTTGATCCCAGCATTCGGGAGGCAGAGGCAGGTGAATCTTTGTGAGTTTAAGGCCAGCCTGATCTAGTTCCAAGACAGCCAGGGCTGTGTAAAGAGACCCTGTCTCAAAAAACCAAAAACAGACTATTAAGTACAGTCTGAGCTACACTGAGACCTTCCTTGTCTCAAAAGCCAAAGATGCTAACAGTTAAAAGTTACTAAGTAACTAGCTAAGTAAGAGAGCTAGACAGATGGCTCAGGGCACTGGCTGCTCTTCCAGAGGCCTGGGTTCAGTTCCCAGCACCCACATGGCAGCTGCCTGTAACTCTAGTTCCAAGGTATCCAACACTTTCACGGACATAAAACAGGCAAAGCATCAATGCACATGAAGGAAATCATAAAAAATGATAGCCAATTGAAATGTTTTAAAAGGGGGGGGGGGGCTGGTCCGCGGTGGGGCACGCCTCTCCCAGCAGTCCGGAGGCAGATGGATCTGAGTTCAAAGCCAACCTGCTTTACAGAACTAATTTATTAACTAATTACAGAACTAACTAATTCCAGAATGTTCAGCCAAGGCTATACAAAGAAACCCTGCTTTAAGAAAAGAGTTACTAGGTACTAAAGGGCTCTGCACTGTGCTGTCAAAGGCCTTACTTATACCCTGAGTCCTAAACTCTCCAACCTGTGAGGAGGCCTAGCTTAGGGCTGTGACAACTAAGACAGCAACTTCCCCAAAGTCCACGTGTGTATAGCTGTCCGGGGCAGCGTTACTGTTTATACTAGCCGTCAGAGAGGTCGTGCCAGACAGGCCACATTAGGTTTCTGTATCAAACCTATGTCCGTTTGCCTATTACCTTCGAGGCAGGGTCTCCTTACACATAGCCTGGGCTGGCCTAGAACTTGCTCTGTAGACCAGGAGTGCCTTGAGCTCAGCCTCCCCCTGATGGCCAGCTTGTTCTGAGCCCGGCCTGCGACTGCAACATGGTCCTTGTCCAAGGCCTCCCTCCCTCAGCTGCAGCCTTTCATCATGAGCTCTGCACACACATGCACAGACAGACACATGCATCAGCAGGAGCTGGCTACAGCACGCTAGGTGGTTTCTTCATCACAAAATACAGAGAACCCCAAACACCCAGTTTTCTTCAACATTTTCCCAAAAACAAACAAAAAAGCAAGGTTAGCACAGTTAAGTAATTTAATGTAAAGCATTGGTTTGATTCATAATCCCGCAAGGCCCAGAAGGCCTTGTTGCAACCTAGCAGGTGCGCCAAACCCACTTAAGCAACACAACTAAAGAAGCATCAAACAAGGAGGCCAGGCCTAGTCTGGGCTGTCACTGGATTATGAAGACAGCCTTAGCCAGCACCAGGCCCTTCTTAGTCACAGCCTAGGAGGCAGGCTAGAGGGACAGCTCAGCAGTTAGAAGTACTTTCTGAGCCGGTAGGTGGTGGCGCACTCCTGTAATCCTAGCACTTTGGGAGGCAGAGGCAGGTAGATTTCTGAGTTCAAGGCCAGCCTGGTCCAAATCCGGAAAAAACAAATCCAGAAAACCAAAAAAAAAAAAAGTGCTTTTTGCTCTTGCAGGGGTTTGGTTACAGGGTTACAGTTGTCTGCCACAGGGCATTATTTTTTTTTTTTAAATTTGTTTTTCTTTTAGATTTATTTATTATATGTAAGTACACTATAGCTGGCTTCAGACACTCCAGAA
Organism: Apodemus sylvaticus; assembly: GCF_947179515.1. NCBI lineage: Eukaryota > Metazoa > Chordata > Mammalia > Rodentia > Muridae > Apodemus > Apodemus sylvaticus. Next base: position 54,234,744 of record NC_067473.1, read on the forward strand.
GAGGGCATCAGATCTCATTACGAATGGTCGTGAGCCACCATGTGGTTGCTGGGATTTGAACTCAGGACCTCCGGAAGAGCAGTCAGTGCTCTTAACCACTGAGCCATCTCTCCAGCCCGCATTATTATTTTTTTATTTTTTTATTTATTTATTTATTTTTTTTTTGGTTTTTCAAGACAGGCTTTCTCTGTGTAGCCCTGGCTGTCCTGGAACTCACTCTGTAGACCAGGCTGGCTTCGAACTCAGAAATCCACCTGCCTCTGCCTCCCAAGTGCTGGCGCCCGCCCAGGCCTGTTTCCCCTTGTTTGATCAGTCTCTACACCTGCTCAGGCGCCCCTGCCATCCAGCTAAGACAGACCAGAAGGAGGCCAGCACTGTCCGGAAGGGCTCACACTGCAAAGTGTGAAGGGTCGAACCCTGCCGGTGTCCCGTTCCGTCTGCTCCAGTTGCTTCAGGTGAGCTTTGCAGCCAGCTGGGAAGCCTGTCTCTGTCTCGTGCCCACTGTGACCTGGAGTTCACACCCAGCCCAAACCCGGGAGCACACAACTGTCAAGGCTGGGGTATGACCGCACGGGAGCCTGTGGGGTCTACTGTCAGTAACGTAGGGCATCTTTATAACAGTGTGCCTCTTAACCCTCATGCCCAGCAGCCCCAGAACCTTACATTTTGTGGATAGATAGGTTCACCTCATTCAGTGTGGGCCTCAGTGGTGCTTTGTTAAGGTGTTCATCCATCACAACCCAACTTTAGAACAGTTTTATTTTTCCAGTAAGAGGCTACTTGTAAATACTTAAAAAACAAACAAAAAACCAAAGATGACTTGAAGCAGGTTCCATAAAAGATGTATACAGTGGAGTGTAAAGGGTAGTGTAAGGTGTAAAGCTTGGGTCAGCCTTGGTGGGATAATGGTCCCATTGACTCTGTGGCCAAATGCTGTCACTGGTTCAAACAAGACAGGAAACATTTGAACAAAAACCAAACAAAAACTCCCTTGCAAAGATGCTCTGAGAAGGGCTAAACCCCCAAGATGTCTAAAAGTGCCTGTTCCCAGGTTGTAGCTCTGGGGCAAGGCTGAAGGGACAAAGATGGTGAGCCAGGCAGCCGGTCCTTCTGAAATGGTTGCAACAAGAAATGCCGCACAGTGTCCTCTTTTGGCAGCGCAGGAGATACAGAGAGGACACAACGAGGTCTTCCTGCATCAGATTCTCAAGAGACACACCAACCTAGAAGCAGGAACTGCAAAACCTGCGCCAGGGAGCCTTGGATACATCTAAGACCCTCGTGGAAGTCAATGCTGTTCTTTCCTTTAGTCTCAGTGAAGTGCTTAAAGATTTCAACCACCCCTTTCCCTCCCTTGCCAATGCTGGAGGTTCTGGACCAAGGCGAGAGACGTGCATGAGGTAGACACGCCGTGCATCCAGCGCTTCAGGACCTGCCGTGCTCAGAGGACACTGGGTGTGATGAACTCTGGTTTGAGACTGAAGCTCTCAGGTGAATGGTGGGGCTCGGTTACAGCTGTGGAATTCACTCCAGATGTCCTTAGGAGTCAAGAAGAGAGAGTCAGTCAAGCATAGCAGAGCAGTTTTGCAAGAGAAAGCATCCGCAATTCAAATTCAGATCAAGATGCCTTTTTAAGTCCTTAAACAGAAGGCACCCCAGGGTAATGAAAGTCTTCTTCTTTCAACATAATCAAAACACTAGTCTAGTGGGGAAAGACCAAGCCCCACCCCACCACATCCTGTGAATGCAGGGGGTTCCTGCAGCTCACACACACACACACACACACACACACACACACACACTCCCAATCTCCACTGACAGTTGGCCTTCTTCTGGTCCTCTGCCCCCAAGTGCCCATGAGGAAGGGATGTCTCAGGGGCCAAGGGAGCACATACAGGAGAGTCCCAGAAGCATCTGATAGAGCTAGGCATGAGCTCTGGCTGGGAAGAGGGAGCCTTAAAGGCCACCTCCACCTCGACCACCCATGGGCATGCATGCTAATCTGCCTTTCCAGACAGACTTATTTTAGGAAACTGGCAGAGCCACTGCATAGGGACACCTTCTTTCTGGGAAGATCTGGATCATACCCATACCTGTTAGAGAGCTTCCAGAACCCATATCCAGGATGAACCCTCTTTTAAACAAAGGATCAGCGCACAGCATCTGCCGTGTGAGAAAAAGTATCCATTTGAAAGCACAGCATCCATTTGAAAGCAGTGATTTCAGTGAGAATTTCTTCTCCCCACAGCACCTGGACGCATTTAGGGGACAAGCTAGCTGGCTGATGCCTGGGGCACAGCTATGGAGTCTGGGAGCTGAGACCACCCACCAGATGAGAGGGTGACCCAAACACGGTTCTGATGTCAACAAGTCTCAGCTGCTACTGCTCCCTCCTGAGAGCAGCAACCCTCTGCAAGACTGGGAGGAAATCAATCATCCCTCCAAAGCCAGCCACCAGTAAGGATGGCGGGTGCAGAGGGGCCCCCTGTAACCTCCCTTGTCTTGAGGCGATTATAAAAGATTTCCATCTTTTCTAGTAAGCTTTTCCTGGAGAGGCTGGCTTGTGTCTAAAGACAGAATACATTTACATTTCCAGAACAGTCTTCCTCTCAAAACTCAAAAGCTGAGATGTATGTTTTTTTTTCCTGTGCTAGGATTTGAACACATGACCTCATCCAAGTAGGCAAATTCTACCCCAGAGCCACACCTCCAAAGGCAGAAGATATTTTTAAACATCCCCTTAAATGTACAATTAAGTTAGTAACCCACCACAGTCCCCCAGGTACATTCGCTGCCACTGGTCTGGCCCAAACCAAAGGTACACTCTGAAGGTGCTGGGATCCTACCAGGGCACAGGGATGGTCCACCTCCTCTATGCTGTCCCACGTGGATGCATGCTCCACTAAAGTCACCAAGTCTCCTGAGACCTTCGCCAGTTCACCTGTTTCTCAAGGTCCCGCCCTTGTGCAATCGATTTTTTTTCTCCCCTAACTGGGGTGCGTCCCCGCTCTCAGGGATCGGCTGGCTGAAACCCAACAGCCTGTGCCATTCCTGTGCCATTCCCCACCCTCAGCTGACACTTTCAAAAACAAAACAAAAAACAAGGCCTCACTCTGTAGCCCAGGCTGCCTAGGACATAAAATCCTCCTGCCTCAGGCTAGGAGATGCTAGATTCCAAGTATGCCAAAAGCCTGCTTCTGCTCACAGAGTCAGATTACTGTGGTATAGTATTACTGTATTATCGTATTGTTGCTGAGCCACGCACTTGGCCCTCCTTCATGATGCCCGTTGCTCCTCCCCTGTAGTCAAGACATCAGACATGTCTCCAGGTACCACTGCCCATCCCTAAAAGGAAAAGCTCACCTCCAGTGTCCCAGGCCAGCCTGGTGCTCCATCTTAGTGCCACGTGACTGGCGGGTAGCAGGGCAGTTTCCTTGTAGACCAAGCCCACTCCACAGTGGCATCCAGTGCGTGTGCTGCCACAGGGCCATAGCTGCTCCTCTCCTCCTGCAGCCTTCTGTCCTCTCTCCCCCAATTTAGGTGCTACCTCTACTCAGGAGCCACAGGGCCAGCCCGGTCCCAAGGTGCTGAGCCTGTCTGTACTTGGGTCCCTTGTCCCGTGTCCACACTGCCCAGCACAGGTATCCCCTTGCCTGGTCTAGCTCCCCAGCCCAGCTAAGTGCAGTGGAAGGCCCAGGATGTATGCTCACACAGCTGCAGGCCAGCCCAGGCAGAGCCTTCCCTGGGGCCAGGCCCCCCCCGCTTCCTGCTGTTTCTTTCTGGAAGGCTACTTTGGGGAGCCTTCCATCCTTGCCCTCACGGTAGACCCACCTGCCAGCCCGGGCCCTGGGACACGACTTCCTTTTGGAAGGTCAAAGCCAAGAAGGCTTTCCTGTGACTTCATGGGTCCCCAGGAAAGCCCCCACATGAGGAATACCTTGGTCTTTGGGAACCAGAGCTCAAGAAATGAGCAGGTCTTGAGGGTACCTGAGATCATGGACTGGGGAGCTGAGGTGGACACCCAAGTTTGTGAGGTCCCAGGGCTAGACAAAGCTTGAATGTGAGAGGAAGCTCCCATCAGTCCAGTGCTGGCCTAGCACACACAGAACCGAGGTACCACAGAAACTGGGGGTGATGACTCAATCTGCTAATGGCAGCTCTGGGAGGTAGAGGAGGGAGGATCGGAAGTTCAAAGTCATCCTTGGCTTCAGTGAGCTCAACACCAGGCTCAACTACAAAAACATCTAAAAATAAATTGAGTGGGGGAGGGGCGCTGGGGCGCTGGCTATTAGTAAGATGCGGAGTGCAAGTGCAAGAAGCTCGCAAGTTTAAAAAAAATAGGCGTGAGCCGCACGCCTCTGCAACCCTCCCCCCCCCCCTGCAGACCCTCAGGGCTTGCCAGCCGGTCAGGCTAGTCAGTGCGTACCTCATTCCGTGAGAGCCCCTCTCAAAAGAAAGGCCATGGAGAAGGCTCAGTGGGCAAAGGCACTTGAAACAGGGCCTAAGACCGAGCAATTGTGATCCCCAGAACCCACACAGAAGAGAACTGGCTCTGGCTTCCACAGGTGCACCACGGCACCTCCCCCAGAGAAAGAAACTCACTGAAAACAGAAAGGAAGGAAGCAGTGAGGGATGGAGGGAGACGCTCACACCCGGGCGCCACACAGACGCGTGAGATACACATAGACACACTACACACAAAAGTCGGACTGACAGCACCTGGCCCCTCCTGGCATCTGCAGGTGGAGGGAAATCATCCCACCTGGCTGTGATTTCAGCAAAAGTGCTGAGGCTCAGGAGAGGTGGCGTGCACCTGACCCCAGCCTGGGGGCATAGGACATCACAGCCCAGGGGTGGGGCATGGGGCTGCTGAGATCAGCTTAGGGGGCAGTTAGAATGGAAGCCCAGAGGGCAGGAAGTGATTGTCCTGGAAGTACCCTCTGTGGGCACCTCCCCACCACAATCCCGGATAGGGCAGGACTGCGTGCAACAGCAAAAAGGGCCGGCAGGAAGGCCACCACCCAGCGCCCCCCCCCACCCCCAGAGTTCACAGCCTTCAGTTTCTTGGCCTCAGGCACCTCTGCAGCCCATCTTTGCTCTCCTGTACCCTGCCCAGCACACAGCAGATACTTCACGTCCAGTAGTACTTCTTTTTTCAGACAGGGTTTTTCCTGACTGTCCAGGATCTAGCTCTGTAGACCAGGCTGGCCTCAAACTCAGAGATCCTCCTGCCTCTGCCTCCTGAGTCCTGGGATCAAAGGCATGCGCCCTCACAGCCCAGCCTGTTTTCTTTTCAGAGGCAGGGTGTTCTAGCCTAGGATGGCTTGGGACTTACTGTGTAGGCCTCGAACCTGTGGCAGTCAGTCTTCGCAGCCTCGGGAATCCTAGGCCCACGGTTCCATTTGATCCTTTGATTTTCTACTTGACCACAAAAATGTTCTCACAAAACATACACCCTGCCACATCTTCCCACTGCTTGTTGTGATTCCCAAGGCCTTCGGGTTCAAGGACAAATATGACCGGTAAAATGGTCAACTGGTTGGGCATGGTGGAACATATCCTTAATCCCAGTGCTTGGGAGGTAAAGGCAGGTGGATTTTTGTGAGTTTGAGGCCAGACTGGTCTACAAAATATGTTCTAGGTCAGCTAGGGCCACATAGTACAACAATGTCTACAAGCAAACAAACAAACAAAAACCAAGCCCCCATTTGCTTGATGATGCATACCTGCAATGCTCAGGAGGTAGAGACAGGGGAATCTGGAGTTTGAGCCAGTCTGGGCTATAAGGCTAGACCCTGTCATAAAAGTAAATAAATACATAAATTTAGTGAACCTCTGTCTAAGAAACATTGAACAAATAACTGAAACCACCTGCAAAGTAGAGAGAAATAGGGTACTGACATAACAATAGAATACTGGTGAAATTCCAAAGTTGATGACAGCGGAGCACGGTCTGGTCCTCCTCCCAACTATACACTGTGTGGGAAGACAGTGTCCTTCCCTTCTGGGGTGCTCCCTGACCCTCCTCTTTGGCCTATCTCTTCCTAGGAACTTTGAGCTGAACATCAGTCAGGAGGCCTTGTAGAGGACCAGCCCCGCCTACACCCCTCCCCCATGAGCCCCGGGTACTGGAATGACCATGACTGAGAGTAAAGGGGGAAGAAAGGAAGTCCAATTACAAATAATGAGTTGAGGTTTTGGGGTGTCCTCAGAGAAAGGGGAAAGACTTTAACTAAGGTCACACATACAGATGTGCATCTGCACAGTCACAAGTACCTGTGTAGCTCCCAGGGCAGCTGCCTTGGCCATCTACAGGGACAGGAAATCAACCCTGGGGCCCAGACTTCCCAAACAGGCCCACCCACCAAGCTCCTCGATCTGGGAATAGTCACTCACCCCAACTCCAAAGTTGAGTTGTAGGACCCTGCAGTCTAGACGGTCAGCACAATCTGACTGCGTCCCTCTGTGAACACAGGCTCAGGTGTCAGCAGGCTATCCACAAAGCAGAGAGCTAGAGGGGCTCGCACAGAGTCGGCAGCTCCAGATGCCAGGTGACCTCAGCGCACTCCCTCCACATGGGAGGCTTTTTCCTCTTCCCTCCTAGGGCCCGGGCGAGATTCCTGATGTCTGAGTGGAAAGGGGGTCTCCTCCACCCTCACCCCCTAGCCAGAAGCTCAAAAGGGGAACCACACTCTGTGCATGGACCAGGAGACATTTCCTTGTGGCCTCAGAACCTACAGCCCTTGGGGGCTGAGGGCGGGAAGAAGAGGACTCCCCACCATCCCTGTGAGGGCCATCCTGGAGCAAGGCTGGATTCCAAGCCCTGAGGGCTAGGAGGTCGACTTCCCAGCTGAGTTTGTGACTTGTGACCTCAGGGGGGCGCAGGGAAAAACATTAAGGGTCACTTCCAGCTGCGCCCACCCTCTGCCACTGCCTGGTGGTCTAGGGACTAGAGTCCCTTGTCCTTCCTGGTGATCAGCAGGTCCCAGGTTCCAGCATGGTGCAGACCCTCCTCCTGCAGCTCAGCACTGACACCATAGTTGGCAAGTCTAGAACCACCGGGTCCCATTACCTTACCGGTGTGAGTTCTACCATTGCCAAAAATGGTGGGAGGCCTCCAGCAGCCAGACCGACCGGTAAGCTGAAGAAGAAGCAGTTAGTGTGTTTCGAGGAGGGTGCCCTTCCCAGTTAACACAAAAAGTCCAGATTATAGTCCTTCGTCTGGATGGTCCTGTTCCAGCGTAGAAAGCCGTAGAAAGCCCCTGGAGCCTCACCTCCCCCGGCCACCTCCGTCCCCTGAGACCCACAGTCCCTGTGTAGGGGCACTGGGCAGTGCCAGAGCGGAGCCGCAGACGCTGCTCTCAGACTGCGCCAGGCACCTGACAGCAGCTGGACCTTGGGAATGGGTGCACTCTAGGTCAGGGAGTCCCCAGCTTGGTAACCAAGGAAGAGAGCTGCAGGGACCCAGCTTGCCACCCACCACGGCCCCAGGGGGCACCCTGTTTAATCCCTTCCTGATGTTCCCCAGAGCCCAAAGTTCCTCAGCTGCCCCACCCCACCAGGAGGGAGTCAATGCATCTATCCCATGTCCTTGACAAGTCACAGGCAAACCACTGCCAGGCCTGTGGTCCCCTCCCAGAGGCTGGGGAGGAAGAACACCGAGGCTAAGACTTTCTCTGGAGAGTCTAGACAGCCATCACTGCAGTCCATCAGGGCCAGCCAAGCCAAACCCAGCTGCATAGATAGCCCATGTGCACAGCATTCTCCCAAGTGCAGAGATCTCCTTACCCATCCCTTCCCCAAAACCACACCCAAAGCCTTCGAGGAACCCCAAAGACAGTACACTTCTTTGCCCCCCAACCTACCCATGGATTTACTTCCAAAAATCTAGGGGAGCTGCCAGCTCGCAGGGCCAGAGATGAAATGCCACCATCCCTGCAGAGCAGGGAGGATGAAGGATTCAAAGATGATGCTCTGGAAGGGTAGAACTGCAGACAATCCAGGCCGGACGCTGAGGCTGGGCAGTGCCAGTGGCCTAAGCTTCGGTGCTGAGACGACTCCACTGCCCAGAAAAAACTTTGCTTTATAGCTGGGCCAGAGTTGTGGGCCATACCTGTGATCCCAATACGGAATTCAAGGGCTGCGGCAATCTGCTTGGCAAGGAAGCTCCTTGGAACCTTGACCTAGAGTGAGTCCCCTTTGGGGACACAAGCAGGGCTTTGGTTTCTTGGCCACGTACCTCCCAAAGGCAGGCCATCTTTATCACAGTATACAGGGTAAAGGAAGTCACCAGTGGATTGACTGGGGTACTCCCTCCACTCCGTTGGGAGTGAGGAGGGTCCTGTCCTGTCACCACCCGTGACTGCTCAATCTTGGGCCATGCTAGCCAGGCAAGGAGCGAGCAGCCCCACCTGCCTGCGATCAATGGAGCCAGATCGCATTTCCTAGAGCCAGGACTGCAGGGGGGGGGGGGGGGGGGAGGCAGGGACCCGGATAATGGCCTGGATTGAAAATGCAAATGCAGGGGTGGGGGAAGGGTGAAAGTCTGGAATAATCCACTGCGAGGGGACTCTGGGGAGCCGCCAGCCCTGACAATCCCAACACCAGGCAACAAGGCAAGGAGCCTACCCAGGAGGCAGCACCTCAGGCACCTAGGAGCCACTGTGCCCGGAAAATACAAGTCAGGAAGGTCCCCAGGTGGATTACACCTCACCAAATGCCCTGGTGTCCACTGAAAGGGTAAGGGTAAATCCTTTCACAGGAGCAGACAGCCAGGAGGAAACCTGTCCTGATGGCAGGGTGAGCCCTCTCCTCCTACCGCCCTCACCAGCATGTGTCCTCTGGAAGCTGACTTTCTGCGGGAGTCCAACCAGCCCTGTGACCTCCGCTCACTCCTGTAGGTGAACTCTCACCCAGGCCTAGAACAAGCTAGAGGAGGAGAACCAGAAAGCTATGGGCCCGTGGTCATCCTCTGGGGATGCAGGCCCCAGAGGGGTGGAGCCCCGAGCCTGGAAGTAAGGTCCCAGCAAAGCCTCCACCAGGGACAGTGTGAGAGGCAGGACCACTAGGGTCTGAGGACTGCTTTGGTTCAAGGGACGTAGCTATGAGGACTCCCTGAGTGCTGGGCAGGAAGGAGCAGAATTGTAGGGTTACAGCCTTGAGGGGTGGGGGGATTAAAATGGCTGTAGCCAGAGGCCCCAGAGACCAGGGCCTACAGAGGCAAGACCTGGAACAGAGACCTCATCAGGGCAGTAGTTGTTGAGGTCTCTTCCTATCCTTCCTTTCCCCCCAGATGCTCAAATGGCCTTCTGCATGGGGACACTAGCACTGTACCCAGAGACTGATGGGAGCCTGTTTGGCAGCAGTAGGTATAAATGTCCTCACTGTCCAACACAATCCTCACTCAGGGCACCCAAGGCAGCCAGCCACGGAAGATCAGCCACAGTCCTGATGAGCAGCCAACTGGATTGGTTGATTTCTACCTTCCAGACTCAACTCCACACATTCCTCTGGCCTAGCTTGGCCACCTAAAATGACTGAGTAATTGGCCTGACTGAGTAACTAGTCCTTGCATGAGGTTCTGTCCCGAGGGGGGGCGGGGAAGCAGCCTCATTAGGGGCTGGCCCAGTGACTTCAGATAGGACGGCTACCAGATGGACCAGGTCAGCCAGCTCAGCGCACACCGCCTGCTAACCACCAGGCCTTCACCCAAGAGCCTGGCTGGTGGGTGGGCTCTTCTAAGCCTTATGGACCAGGTCTAGACCTTCTTCCTCATCTTGAAAACCAGGGTTGTGTGAGGGGTCAGAGCCGAGATTCACCCAGCCCTGGTGTGTGTGTGTGTGTGTGTGTGTGTGTGTGTAAGCAGTCTCCACAGAGCAAGGCCACTGGAGGTCAATACCTTGTGGTGACTGAAGAGAGGTATTGACCCTACTTCACCACTCACGGACCTCCAGCCTGGCTCTCTTCCAAGGCCTCTTTACAAACTGCATACCCCATGCAGCTGTTCAAGACCAGAGCTTACATATACAACGTTACCTGACACAGGTATGGGCAACTTAGGGCCATTAAGTCACAGGCACTTCAAGGATGCAGGAAACCAACACTACAGTGTGTGGATGTAAAGGCCACAATTGACCCTTCCAGAACATTCCCAGCACTCTAACCACAACCCACACTAGTATCCCTCTCATCATCAACCAGAGGTCAAGCCACTCAATGGTAGGCTCTAGGTACAGCCACCCTCATAAAATACTCATACTGAGCACAGGATATCCCACTGCTTGGAATTGCTTCCTTACAATCCTGTAGCTGAAGGCCAGACCCCATTCTGCTAGAAGAGGTCTCACCTCAAGGAGGTGGAGCCAAGCAGGGCATGTCTTACCCATGGCTTCACAGAAGCAGGCCCTACAGATGGTGACCCCCACCCCACCCCCACCCCCATCTGTTGGCCCGGCTCGGATTGCTCCGGTCTTCCACTCTGGCCTGAGGCGGTGTAAGGTGATCCGGCTGTTCACCAGGGTAGGGCTGTACCCTCACCCAGCAGTAAGCCAGATGGGCCAGGGAACCAACCAGCAGGCTCCCAGACCCTGGGACGCAGGGGGAGGTGAACGTGGTGAGGCCGCGGCAGCCCGCTTTTCCCAGATTGGCACTGCACATGATTGCTCAGAGCGGAGAGACACAAGCAAAAATGTGCTAGTGCCAAAATCGGCCAAGCAGATGGTACTGGAACAGGCCCTCGGGGGACAGGGTGGAGGAGGTCTTTGTACCCCAGCGCCCCTGGAAGCGGCGAGGGGCGAGGCACTCCCAGGCACTCGTGGATCTGTCTCTGCTCTGTTTATGGCCCTTCGGTAATTCACTGACCGAGACTGTTCACAGTGAATTCTACCAGTGCCATACACAGGACAGGAGTCACACTCTCCGGCCTGCAGACCCTGCAGAGAGGTCAGCGGCCCTCTCCTGGAGGCCTTGGAGCCTCCATACCCAGGACTCCTGGAGGTCCTACAACCTACTCCCCGCATCCCCCACTGCTGTCATCCACAGCTTAGCAACCCTCCTCACCAACTCTTCCCCAGCTCCCGGTTGCATCCCAGCCCAAATTGACCTTCAAGGAGACGAGGACAAGAGAGGTGAAAGACTGATCCCTTGGGTTTGCAGGGGGCAGCAGAGAGGTTTCCATCTCATCCCAATACCATTGCCCAAACCAGCCACCTTTTTGCCAAGGTCAGCAGGCAGCTGCCAGACCCTCATGACCTATCACGCCAGACCTCACCTACTCCCAAATGGACAGTGACAAGAACATCCAATATGCTTCTCGTGGCCTTCTGATAGAGGCCAGCAGTCCCAGCTTGCCCAGTGACACAAGCAGAGGCCCAGAAGGCAGGACCACAAAATGTCCCCGATGGGCACCTTTGTTGCCTGACCAGGACCAGGCCCAGGCCCAGGCCCGGAGGCTCCTTCAGACAAGGAGGCAGCTTGGAAAGAACTAGAGTGAACTGTTTCTGGCAAGAGCCCGTGGAAGCAGCTTCTGGAAGGCTCTGAGAGAACTTTGGAGGAAGGTAGGGGCTACAGAGCCAAGGGAGGGCTGGGCGGTTGCGTCAGTGGTTGCCACAGCGGCTGCCACGAGAGAAGGCAGGATGGAGGCCCTTGCCTCTGGTGCCAGGTGCCCTGGGGATGGAGGAAAGAAGGAGGGTAAGTCTCTCTGGAGCTGGTGCCCAGGGCACGGGAGCTGGAGACAATGTAGAACAGCTAGCACAGGCTCAGCCTGGAACCCACGGGAAAGGTAGAGGGGGAGGGGAGGGGACAGATAGAGTTCTCCAGCTCAGAAACCTTGTAAGCTTTTACTCCAGGCTAACCCCACAGTACACCCTCAGTCCTGGCTTGATAACATGGTTGTGAGGCTCGGACAGGAAGCTCACTATTTGTTGCTTCTGGACCTCCAGCCCATCTCCCAAAAGTCATTTCATCTTGGTAAGATGGTAATCTGGGGAAGTCACTCCCTGGTTTGTAGCCTCAGTTTCTCTCACTGTAATTCTCTGAACTTAGGGATTGAAAGTGAGGCTATGGGGCAAACGGGGATGAACAGCTATAGTTACTAGTGTGTGTTATGTGCTTTGGAGTGTCTTTGTTAGAATCAGAGCCACCCAGGAGCCCCTGAAATGTAGATTCATGGCCCACTCAAAAATCTACAGTTTAATATGAACCTGGAGGATGCGAAGCCGGGAAGGAGGAGCTATTTAGAGTTGTGTTTGGAAATTCTTTTCCCTAAACACTCAGGATATTCAGGAAACAGTATCCTAACTTCTTTTCTCCCCATTTCTATGGAACAGAGGTGTAGCAATGGGGGAAGGGCCTTGGGGAAGATTGAGACACACTGAGGGTCCCAGTGTCCTCCTGAGAACTCAGTATGGAGCACCCAGGAAGGAAGGAAGCACCAGGCAGAGAATAGCCCTGTCAGATCGAGTGGCCGGCATGTCCACACTTCTGACTACATCTTCCTCTTCTGTAACTGAAGGGGGATGGATGGAGAGCAGGGGCCGGCTTACAGAGCCAAATACCCATCAGCACCCAGTTCTAATGAGATGAGTGAGGCTCCTCCCTGCCCTGCCTTGCCCCTCCTAATTCAAATGCGGCAGCAGATAATGCTGCAGTCCCCGGGCAGGGCCACACCCATGTCCATAGCCAGAGTCCACCCAACAGACAGCGGAGCAGTAATCCCTAGACCTTAGCTGAAGCAGAACTCATCCTGGCCCAGAGGAATCTCCTGGAATTGGGATTGTGAACTTCTGTAAAAGCATCCCTGGTACTCCGCAAAGGGGAACCATGATGGGGTGTGTGTTGGCAGGACAGCCTCTTTTGCTCTCTGTGTAGGTGAGAACCCTGACCTTGAGATTAAAAGTCAAGAAAGAAATTCATCCTCTGACTGTGGGGAGAGGTGGTCTCCCAGCCTGGTAGGTGTGAACAATTAAAGAGCTGGTGTGTAAGGGGACTGGGGGGAGGGGACAGGATGTCCTCCTGTATATCCTACATGCTCTGCAAGGTCTCCCTCCCCTAGCCCTACTCCCCTTAGGCTGCTCTCCCGAATTCTTCTTGGATCAGCAATACGCATCTCCCTAGGCTGGTGGGAGGGGTTTCTTTCCCTGAGCACTTGCCCTAGGCCAGACCTGTAGGTGCCTCGTCCCTCCCCATTCTCAGTGCCAGGGCTCCCTAGAGGTGAGTGGTTCGGGTGGAGTCTTTAGGGATATTTTGCTATCATTCAGCCCTGTAACTTAACTGTTTCTATCAACCTCTACACAACGAATCTAGAGTCTCTATTGCGAATCTTCCCACCAGCGATCGGCCCAGCACCGATCTTTTACATCTCCATCGAATGCCGCAAAGGCTGGGGTGGCTGGCCTCTCCACTCGCTCAGGGCGTGGCCCAACCTCCTGGTTGGCTAATGAGATCTTAGGAGCCCTTCGAAATGCTTCTGATGAAGTCCGAGCTACCCAGGCATGCACCAAACTCGAGCTTGTGCAGCTGTGCACAGCACAAACACATTCTCGGGGCCACTGGACCCCGTTAATACTCCTGGTGGAAAATAAGAATAAACGAAATCCTCACAAGGGAGCCGATTACAGTGAAACTGTTTCTTCTTTGTGTAATAATGTCCCTCCCACTGATCCCCATCACTGCTTGGAAGGGCGGCTAGAAGCCCTAAAGAACAGAAGTGGAGTCTGAAAGGTGGGCTCGGTTTACGGTGTGCCCACCAGGACTGGGTTCTTAGAAGGCTTGATTGACCTCGGAACAGAAACCTGGAAACGTGATGCCCAAGGTCTGTGATAGGCAGAGGGTGATGCAGGCTAGGCTGAGCTGTGTGCCCGGTGTCTAAGGACAGACGTAGAGCGCAGGTACCTGACCCACAGTGTGAAAACTGGACTCTTAGTCCTCAGAAGGTTAGCAAAGCCAACAGGAAACCTAGAAGGCCCGGTCCTATTTCTGACTGAGACAGCTGCCCTGTCCCTAATCTCCTAATCAGAATTGTGTTCCTTGCACTGGTAGATCTTTCTACTTAGTGTAGGGATGCCAAGGATGAAGGAAGAGAATGGAAGGGCTCACTCTGTAGGGCTGCGCAGAACTGAGTGATCCCTGATGTCTGGGCTGCGTCGTCACTGCCCATAGTAATGGGCACACGGACTAGTAAAACATCCAAGACGTGTTCCGGGAGCAGGATTCTGGGGACCTAGGTGCAGCTCTTGTAAACGGAATTGGTTCGGACTCAGAACTGGTATCCTTGTGCTCCAGGCCGGAGGATACAGAAGGAAGGCAAGCTGAGGTCTAGGACCAGCTTTTCCCAGGAGACTGGGCGGGGCAGCCTCCGGGCCACGGAAGCGATAACCAACCTGCTGCGAAACCCTGAGAAGGGGCTGGAGAAACCAACTCGTGGCAGGAACGCGCCCCAAGCCCGCGTCGCGGCCAGCCTCCCGGCCTTGCACTTCCTCCCAGGCCCAACAGGGCGGCGAAACTCTAGGGACCCCAGCCGAATTCCTCCGGGAGGCGACATTAGGGCGGGCAGCCCCAGGCACCGAGCCAAACCCAATCTGGGCTCAAAATGAACCCCGCTTTCTCCCCGCCCCGGGAACCGCACTAGATGCGGAGCACATGGTACTGAGGGCCCCGATCCCCCGGCACCTCGCCGGCATCCCCGCCAAAAGGCCAAGGAAGTCAGGAATTCATAGTGCCGCGTCATCCCCGAAGGCCACAGCCACGACGTGGTCTCTCCTTGCCCCTCCGGCCGCCCACAAAACTGGGTGCTAGCACTGCTGGCCCTCGGGCGCCCGCTCCACCTTCTCCCCGCCCGGCCCCGCCCCGCACACTCACCTGCGCCGGCTCCGGGCTGGGCGCACCGCCGCCTCCCAGCTCCGCTCCGAGTCCACACCCGAGGAACTGGGCAAAAAAAAGGGCCCTCGTTTGGAGTGGGCCCAATGGACGGAACCCGAGGCGCGCCCAGGTTGGGCCGAGGGCGGCGCCCCAAATCTCCAGGACCCTGGCGGGAGGAGGCGGAGCCGGAGCGCGGAGCCCAGCGGGGGAACAAAGAGGAGCCGGGATGGGGCCGCGCGCTTCCTGGGTGTCGGGTGACAGGTCTGCAGGGGAAGGCCCCGGCCGAGCCACCTGAGGAGGAGCCTCTTCCACGCAGCAGGCGGGGTAGGGCTGGATGGTCACCGGGCCCCAGGGGCAGACGAACCGGGCGCACCAGGTGTGACGACCGTGGTCAAGGAAGGAGGCTGGCGGGCTCCGGCGCCGAGACCCGGGGGCTCGACGGAGTGCAGAGATAATGACTCCGGGAGGGTTTTACCGCCCCCGGCGCCCCGCCCGCCCCCCGCGCCGTCCCATTGGCTCAGGTGCAGTGAGGCGGGGGAGGGACGGGAGGCGGACCGAAGATGATTCACCTTGAATGTTGCTCCGGTTGGTGCGCGTCGTAGGGCACGCCCGACCGGGACTGCGGATACGTCGCGAGCCCCGCCTGTTCGCCCAACCCAGCTGGGTTTGGCCCCCCAGGGGTCCCGCTGCCCACTTTCTGTTCTAGCCTCCTACCTCGGGGCTGGGGTGCCGCCGCACGAAGTGCGCCCCGATGCCCTACCACCCCACCTCCCTTTGAACCCCTTGCTAGCCAAGGTGCGTGTAGTCCAGCAAACTTGGAAATCCGACTCTGGGCTGGGGGAGGGGAAGTGCGTTTGGAGGCCAGGAGTACTGTGGGACCACACTGGACGGGTCTCTGCAGCCGGAGAGCTGGCCACAGTCTGTTCTGCCTCGGTGGGAGCACCCCGGCCGGAGGGTACAGAGTTGGAGTGGGCACCCGAGGCTCTCCGCTCGTCCTAACCCACCTTTGCCTAGCCCTGAAGCCTCACAGGTGTCTGGCCGCCGCCGCCGCAGGGAACAAAGACCGCCTGTCCCGGAAGGGGGAGGGGAAGGGAAGCCACCCCCAGACCCCTTCTCATCTCCCTTCCTTCCCCCCCCCTACTGCCGCAGCGGCTCCCCCGGGAGGGGGTGGGGCCATCCGGGGCGAGGACCGGGATTAGATCCCTGAGAACGGTCTTAGCTAGGATGCCACCCCGGAGCCTTTGGGGAGGGGCAGAGTTAACGTACACCCTAGCTGTCCCGGGCGAAGTGGCCTCTTCCTTCTTCCCCAGCATCCTGAGACCAGAGAGTGCCCTCATCCCCCTCCCCTGCTTCGGGCGCCCTCCCATTCCCTGCCGCGCCCGGCTGCCCCAGACGGCAACCACAGTTCAAAACCAGATTAAAATAAAACGTTAATCCGCCTTCCTCCCTTTTAGCTCTAGTTCTCCCAATGAATCCGGGCAGGTCTGACCGCCTAGAAGCCTCTAAAACCGGGCGTGGGGGTGGGGTGGGGCTTAGCTGACGTTCCCACCGAACTAAAGGGCCCTTGCGCTGAGACTGGAAAGCCTAGAGCCTAAGCGAAGGAAATGGAATATGGGGACCGAGCTCCTAGATTCCTCCCTCCCCTGCTGTCTGCCAGGGTCCGAGGATGACGCTGCAGATACGAACCCTTCTATATACTCGGATCCTGGGCAAGACCTGCTTCAGCCGTGGATGTTGCAGACAGATGGCTCCAGAGGCAAGACCCACCCCAAGGCGGGAGGGCCAGGACCTGCTTGTCCCTGTCCCAACACAGTTGGGGATGGGACGTGATGCCCCAGAACCGAACGGGAGGAGCAGGGCACGACCCGACAGACCTGGGGGGGGGGGAGGCGGTGACTCCATATTAACCCTCCCTGTCCCGCCTCCTTCCCTTCCATCCCTGGGGCCCTGAACCTCGCTGCCGGCCGGCATCTCTACTCACGCCCTACCTGGTCCCTAGGCCTGTACGGCACCAGGCGGTCACAGCGCTGTGTGCCCGGACGCGCAGGCCACACCGGCTGCGAGTGGCCCCCTCGTCCTGCCGCGCCCCTTTATAGCGTGCGCCCCGCCCCCCGCGCCTCGCCGGGGCCCATTCACCTGCTGTCGAGAACCAGACACCGCAGAACGGAAAGCTAGCCGCTCGGCTGCGGGGTCCCGCCGTCGGGACTCGAAGGGCGGGGGCGCGGGTGAGATGGATCCGGTTTCTACCTTTCTTAAATGCTCTGTTGAAAGTCGAGACGGCCCCCGCCCAAGAGCCAGCGTCGCTTGCTGCCCCCGCAGCTCCCTTCTCACCCCGAGACCCCCCAGCCTCACTCTAGGAGGGGCCGTGAAATTGCACCCGCAAGGTCCTCATACATATTTTAGGTAGCAGGCTCGGCCCGAAACTGGAGCCGGACCGGAGTGGTGAGGGGGCGGTCCCCCGGGACCCGATATCCCAGATCGCTTACAGCTCCGGGCTCTGGTCGGAGAAGAGCTCGGACGAACCCAGGTCGTCACTTTGCTGGCCGGCCGAGTGTACCCACCGCTGCGTGCGAGGCGAATATCCTAGCCTTCCTCCAGCAGGTCCAGCGTCTGCCTACGGGCTGCGGCAGTCCCCACCTATCGAGATCCCTCCCTTCAGCGGCCAGCGACCCACTCGGGCCAGAGTCGTGCTGTTACAGACATGTCGTTTTGTTTCCTGATCCTAGATCACGGTTTAGGAAAGGCCTTACTTACCCCCACCTACAAGATCTAACGCTTGGGCTCTTGGACTTCAGAGCCTTCCTTACCTAGTCCCTAGGCTAGCGGGGCCCTGAGCGGCCAGCACGTCCCGTGCCAGGGCACGCAGACTCAGCGCTCCTGGTAGCTCTGAGCACATCCTTTATTCTTTCCCAACCGCTGCCCCATGCAATTTACCTAATTCCAACTCCTCACTCCCCCGTGATGGCCCCAGTTGTGCCGAAAATGTTGAGTGAAGAGTTAATCCTCAGGTTCCAACTCTCTTTCCACTACTATCAGCCTCGGGGAGCGTTGCTCTGCGGGATACAAGCCCCTCAACCAACCCGCTGAAGGTAATTCCACCCACTTCCTGGCCTCTTAGAACAGTCGGGGCCTCGTGCTTTCGGTTCGGTCCCGTGCTGCAGCCATGGGGTTTTTTGTTTGGTTGTTTGTTATTTTGTTTTTGTTTTATGCCTTTCTGGACTGTTCAAAGAGGCTGTATTCTGCTTATCATATGAATGCACGGTTTCCAGAGTCTCTTCACCTCTATGAGCTTTGGTTTTCCCATTTGCAAAAATGGATAGCATGAATTCTACCTCTTGCAAGACCCAGCACCCTGGTTCTGCCGCGCAGTATCTCAGACCCCTTGGAAATCTCCCTCCCCTTTTTCCACGGGGCCATTCATGGGGATGTGGGCTTACAGTGTCGGCCCAGTACCGGGCCCAGCTCTAAGGGTGGGGCTTTGCAGTAGAAGCTAGATGCTCCTGGATGTACTCTCAACGGGCTGTGCAAAACCCAAGTAACTCTGTGTTTGTGCCTCTGAGCATTTCTAAGAGGCTGCAGAATCCTGCGTGAGTCTCTGCGGGAGCTCAGGAGAAACACTCCAGCTGCGGAAAGCAGAGGTGCCCAGTCAGAAAGAAGGAAACACGCCCACAAATGGAAGGAGATCCTCATAGGAATCCACATAGCTCTTCTAGAAGCCGGGCTGGAGGCGCACACCTGTAGACTCTGCCTCAGGGCGGCGGCAGCAAGAGGATCCCAGGTTAAGGCCAGCCTGGAATGCATATCGAGTTCCTGTTGCCCGATAAATTAATTAATTAGAGCATCCATTTAAATCAGCTAAATAGGATAGATGTGTGGCCATATCTTGGGAATTATCTGGGCATTCAATGAAAAATGCATCGGTTCCTGTTTGTGAAAAAAAAATTATGAACGGGGTTGAGGTGTTTTAACGTCATCTTTTTGTATTCTAAAGAAAAATTGAAGAATTTTAACGTTTTTTCCTTGGTGTTTGTGATTTTTCTTGTGTGTTTTCTAGACTGTGCCAAGTGTATTGTTTTGCCTATCTATTCTATGACCTTTTAATTACAAAGGAAACTCAAAAGTTGTTTGTTGTTGGTGGTGGTAGGTTTGGGGTTTTTTGTTTTGTTTTGTTTTGTTTTGTTGTTTTCGAGACAGGGTTTCACTGTATAGCCCTGACTATCCTGGAACTCACTCTGTAGACTAGGCTGGCCTCGAACTCAGAAATCCACCTGCCTTTGCCCCCCAAGTGCTGGGATTAAAGGCGTGCGCCGCCGCCGCCGGCTGTTTTGGTTTTTTGTTTGTTTGTTTGTTTGTTTTAATCCAACCTGTTTTTGCGGTCTTGGAGGAGTGGCACCCAAGAGTCCAGTTGCAGACCACCGGACTGAGGCTGCCATAGCTCTCTGAACAGATATTGTTCCGGAACCATCGCCCCGAACAAGGGGTGGGGGATGGGAGAGAAGCTAGGGGACCTCGTGGCTTCGTAGCTCGCGTCTCTCTCCTCCCTCTGCCTGGACCGCCTACCCGGACTCCATCTCCGCTTTATAGAGTCTTGAGCATCCTTCCCAAAGAATTTCTAATCGAGTCGGCACAAACCAAAGCGGGTGGGGGTGGGGGCGGGAAGAAGACCGCCTTTAGCCGGCTGGCTGCCTGTCGGTAAAATAGACTGGAATACCTCCGTACCTATTTCCGAGAGGAGGAGGATGTGCACCTGAATGTGCTTAGCCCTGCAGAGGGACATCTCTCTACGTTCCTCAGTCTAGGTTGGAACTCACACACACACACACACACACACACACACTACATGACTGACACCCCCACTCCCTCCCTGCGACCCTTCAGCATCCACTGCACCTAAAGGAAGGAAGCATACCTGCTGCGGTATATCAAGTTCAGAGTTCCCGGGTCCAAGGCTCAGAACCCTTGAGTCAGTTAATGTTTGCAGTTCTTGGGGGATTGCCCCCCCACACACAAAGCCCTCAACAGATTATCCAAAGGTCGATGACCTAGATAATGCTTTGGTTCTGTTCCAGGTTTCACTCCCTAAATCCAAAGCAGAATTTTTGTTTTGTTTTGTTTCTGTTTTTTGTTTGTTTGTTTTCCAGATAAGGTTTCTCAGTATCCTTGGCTGTCCTGGAACTTACCAAAATCCACCTGCCTCTGCCTGATGAGTGCAGGGATCCAAAGAACAATTTAGTTGTGCTGAATAATTTGCCTCCAAATCATGCAAATGCATTTTTTATTTTCATATTGGGACCTTTAGAAGAGTTAGCTCTTAAACTTCCCAAATTAAAAATAAATAATCTGGCCAGGCAGTGGTGGACACACTTTAATCCCTGCACTTGACAGAGCCAGACAGATTTCTGAGTTCAAGGCCAGCCTGGTCTACAGAGTGAGTTCCAGGATAGCCAGGGCTACTATACAGAGAAACCAGTCTCGAAAAAAAAATTATATATGTGTGTGTGTGGTGTGCCTATGCATATATATACATATGTATGTATATATAATCTACAGTGTTTATGAATCAGTTACAAATATTTGTGCATGGCGTGCTGGCTCATACCTATAATCACAGCACTTGGGAAGCAGAGGCAGAAGGATCACCACAAATTCCAGGCAGGCCTGCCAGGAACACTTTTGAGACCCTGCACCCTCCCCCACTCCAAGGGGTGGAGTGTTCCTCCAATTTTCTGAGTTTCTCAGTCTGTGAAATGGGAGCTTGCCCAAACCAGACGACTATTGTAAACATCAAATTAGATGTTTTTCTAAAGTACTTTATTTTTTAAAGGCAAGGCGCATTTTCTGCGGACTGTTTTGTTGACTTCATTTGTTTAGTTTTTGGCTCCCAGTCACATACTTTCTAGGAGATGAGGTTGTCTGAGACTGCCAATGCTCTCCTTGGTGTGAATGAGTCCCTCATTTCCCGGGTTGGGTCTCAGCTCACTTTTCTGTGCCTCGCACTCTCCCACGACCAAACTCTGTTGTTTCCCACTTAGGGTGTGTTATTTCTGGCTGCGAGACTCTCGAGAGACTCTCGTGTCTCTCCCAGTCGCGGCCCCTTAGACTTCCAGGGCTCTGTGAGGCAAAGGTACAGAGTCCCCCACTTCCGTGCTGGAGTTGCCTGGGAGTTGTGTCCTTCAATCTCGATGCTCTTTGTTTTTTGCAGATGAATGACCCGAAGCCCGGGTAGGCCTGTAATTGCAGGCAGCGTGGACACCAGTGTCCAGGTCTTGGGATACCAGCCCAGGGCTCTTTCCTCTGCGGGGCGAGCAAGGTCCACAGAGAACTCCGGAATGAGAGATTAAAGGACGCCAAGAGTCCCCTAGGGAAGCCTAGGGCCTTCCTTGAGAGAGCCACCCCAGGAGCTGCAGAGGTTTTTCTGGGGACGTCCCTGAGGATGGACTACATAGAGATTATCGTAGTTTCCTGGTTGTCAGTCAATATCCTCTTTAGCCTCAGGGCTACGGGGCTTCCCAGGAAGAAGGGTATGAGAAACCACCTGGGACGACTAAGAGAGGGATCAGTCTGTGTGTTGGAGCAAACTGCTCAGCACGGGCATCAAGAATCTCTGAAGCACTGACTCACCAACTTCCACTAAAAAAGGGAACCTCTCAGTGGCGGGTCAGTCGCGCGGTCGCGGTGAAAACATTGGCCGCCCCTCCGCCCTCCGTAGCCCTCCACTGAGACAGGCCAGGCCGCTGCCTTTCCCAGCAGCTGTCAGCTCTGCCCTGAGGGAGGCAGCAGCCTTTGCTCTGCAGCAAGGACCTCACAGGGCTAGGAGCTCAAAGTGGATGGGAGTCTGGTTTCAGACTCCTGGGTGGGTTGGTATAGGGGGAAAATAACCTCCTCAGCCCTTTATCCCAAACCCCTCCGGATAAAACTCCAACGGGAGGGAAGGGCCACACCCATCTGCCCTGCCTGGCTTCGGAAAGGTTAACCCTGAGTCTGTGTTTGAATGATGGGGAAGGGATGACGCAGGGAAGTTACCAGGAGCAGTCCCGGCACAGCAGTGAGAGGAGAGTTGTAGTCGGACAGAGCTCTACCCCGGATCTGTCCCTCCATGGTGGCCTCTGTTCTGTGTAACCGATTTAGCTGGCAGGATCTCAGCCTAGGACTTGTGATTTCAAGGGACTGCTAAAGGGGACACTCCCCCAACCCCCACACACATGCAGGTGCTTTGCCTTTGTTTCTCTGTAGTCTCCATTGTGCTAGGCCTGGGCTGTGGACAGGCTCCACATCTGCAAACTGGGGCCTGGAAGAAAGCCCTGGAATCAGATCTGTTTTTCCTTCAGCCCCCTCCCAACCCCCCCCCCCAGCTTCCTTTTCCAAGACACATTGACGAGATGTGCTGTAGCCGAGGACAGCTGGGCTACAGGGGCTGTGCTGTGCTAGCCATCTGAAGACACGCGGGGCCTGACCTTGAAGGGATTCTTGGATGCACTTGTGGGTTCCCTTTGTCCTCTCTGAGAAGAGGGAGGCATCCTGCCTATTTTTCAAATGGAGAAACTGAGGCCCAGAGGAGTGAGTCTCTCTCTGTGTGTCACATGGCATGGAACAATAGATGTCTAGTCACTGAATTACCACAGTGGCCCAGGAGCTGAATCTCATCCAGTCTTTGAATTCTATCACACACCAGAGACTGTGTGGGCCTTCAAGATCACATCGTCCTACAGGCATGAGGACACATGTTGAAGAAACCTACCACATCAGACAGACCAGACGGCTCTGGAAACTTCCAGCAGCTGCATGGCTGGGGATGGCAGGGAAGCTACCACAGAAGGAGCAGCAGTCGGTGGGGGTACCCTGCCTCAGGGCGTAATCTCACCTGTGGAGCCTTTGTGGGTTTGACCACAAAACCCCACACAAGGCAAGCGACAGAGGGAGACTGGGCTGGAAGTTCTCCCCTCGCTTCTCTCAGAGCGGTAGAAGCTGCCTTTCCTGGGGCCCATGTCCTGGGCTCCCTTCCATTCTCCTCCTTGGAGCTGGGGAACTGCCCACCTCACTTCCTAGTGTCTGCTACACTTCAGAGCCTCAGCCCCAGGCCTCTCACCAGCTGATGGGGTCTCTTTAAGAAATTGATTTCCACAAGTCCCTAAAGTGTTTCTTCAGCAGCAATCTCCTACCATCCAGCCTCTCTGCCCCATGAATGATTTAGCATCTCGGAGGGGGTCTGCCCGCTTCCTCTGCAGTGGAGGCCTATAGCCTTGACATCACCAGCTTCCCCCACCCCCATGCTGATGGATGGTCTTTTCTGCTCTAATGGGGAGGAGAGTGCAGAGCGCTGTCTGCGAGGAGATTGGCAGTAAGTACCCATCTGGCTCCGCAGACCTCTGGTTTGGGGGTCTTCCTGATGAGCCAGCTAGCTAATTGCCCTCAGAATACCTAGAGGAAGGGCCTGGGTCCAGCTCTCTGTCCCCAGCCCAGGGAGAACCAAGCTCATTCCAGAGCAAGGTTTATCTTTCCTAGCGTACTACAGAGACCCTTTCCTTTGGGAACATGCTCCCATGTTCCTACATAGAAGGACACACACACATCTCCACTGGTTTCAAAAACCTTCTCGGAAAGTTCATCACTATGTACCACCTAAATCTTTCTTGATATCCAAGAGGCTCATTTTTCAGAGATTCCATCTGGAACCAGCAAAGAACAGCTGGTCATTCATTACTGGCCATATGCTAACCCTCCAAGCACACATGTCAAAAGCAGGCAGGCAGACAGGCAGGCAGCAGGCAGCAGGCAGGCAGCAGGCAGGCAGGCAGGCAGGCAGGCAGGCAGGCAGACAGGCAGGTAGGCAGGTAGGCAGGCAGGCAGCAGGCAGGCAGGCAGGCAGGCGGCAGGCAGGCAGCAGGCAGGCAGGCAGGCAGGCAGGCAGCAGACAGGCAGGCAGGCAGGCAGGCAGACAGGCAGGCAGGCAGGCAGCAGGCAGGCAGGCAGGCAGGCAGGCAGACAGGCAGGCAGGCAGGCAGGCAGCAGGCAGGCAGGCAGGCAGGCAGGTAGGTGGCAGACAGGCAGGCAGCAGGCAGGTAGGCGGCAGACAGGCAGGCAGGCAGGCAGCAGGCAGGCAGGCAGACAGGCAGGCAGATAGGCAGGCAGACAGGCAGGCAGCAGGCAGGCAGGCAGCAGACAGACAGGCAGGCAGGCAGGCAGGCAGACAGGCAGGCAGGCAGGCAGGCAGGCAGGCAGCAGGCAGCAGGCAGGCAGCAGGCAGGCAGGCAGGCAGGCAGTCGGCAGTCTTGGTCCCTCCCTGCTCTGAGTCTCCCCTCCACAGTCTCTCCTCTAAACCTGAGTAACCTCAGCTTTACAAATTCCACCAGCCTTCATGGGAACATTGTTGCTAGGTGGCCTGGGGGGGGGCCCACCCCCAGTTTCTGCAGGGTTGGGAAGATGGAGAGGGTTGTAGGCAGAGTAGCTTTCTGTGGATCTCATCTGGCTGCTCCGCCTACCTTGGGGTAGGTGTGACTTTTAAGAGTCACTTGTCCTACTTCAAAGTAGATTTCAGCTGGCCTCTCTCCAGAGGTATCCCCTTGGCTAGTAGGTTTTCTCTGGTTGTTCCAGGCCAGGTTCTCATTCCGGAAGCAGAGGCAGGTGAATCTCAAGGTAAGGCCTTGGCCTGTCCAGGCAGATAGTGAGATCATCTTGGGCAGAAAAAACAAAAAAACAAAAAACAACACTGGGCTGGGCAGTAGTGGCGCACGCCTTTAATCCCAGCACTTGGGAGGCAGAGACAGCCAGATTTCTGAGTTCGAGGCCAGCCTGGTCTACAGTGAGTTCCAGGACAGTTAGGGCTACACAGAGAAACCCTGTCTCAAAAAAAACTCAAACCAAAACAAAACAAAAACAAAAACCGGGATGTAGAGCCAGAGGGATGGCTTGTATATGCTGGAGGGGCGGCGGGGAGAGAGGCAGGGGGGGAGGAGGGGGGCTACCAAAACACAGCCCTGGTAAAGATTAGTAAGCCTGACCACCTGAGATCAGTCTCTGGCACCCATAGCAAGATGGAGGGAGAGAACTGTCCAGGAATTTACTATGTAGCTCAGGATGACCTCTCAAACTTGGAGCAATCCTCCTGCCTCATCTCCCAATTGCTGTGATTATAGGTGTGACCCGCGCTTGGCTTGAGTAGTTTTCATGTTCCTCAGCCTTCCTCTGCAGGCAGGAAGACCTGACACTTGGTGGCTGGAGATGCTCAGGTCAGACCTGAGCAATAGGTTACTTTTCAAGCTCCCTCAGAAGACAGCAGGGAGGAGGAGCTCAGCCCTCGGGGCTTCCTCCATTCCAGTTCAGTAAAGGTTACTTTGCTGTTCTTAAAGAACTTCCCCATGGGCCATTGCATCTGCTTCTCAAGGTCTCCTGCTCCCCCGGTGAGAGAAGGAATGCTCCAGGAGGCTCAGCGATTCGTCCAAGTCCCAGGACTTGTAAGTGGCAGATCTGAGGCTTAAACCAGAGTTCCTTGTGTCTCTGATTTTGACACTTGTCCCTGAGGAGGAGGAGCCCCAGATCCTCTTCCTGGGCTGAGGGATTCCACCAGTCTCACCAGCAGGAGTGACAAGCTCTGTTTCTTGTTGTGACAAAACACAGAAACCACTTGAGGAATGTAAGATTTATTTTGGCTCATGGTTTACCAGGACGCAGTCCACAATGGCAGGATGGCATTGCAGAGCAGTCCCAGGGCAGTGTGAACTTGTGCCTGGGGTGCCTCACAGATTGGTGAACAGGAAACTGAGAGCTCAAATTGGAGCCAGAGGTAAGTGGCCTTCCAGGCTTACACCCAGTGGCTCACAACCTACCAGCTGGGGACCAGGACAAACACAGGAACCTGTGGGGGACATTCCAGATTCAAACAGTAAGAAGGAACATTTGACCCTGGCTCTGAGCCAGCCCCAACAGGTTCTCACTGACCCCACTTAGAACTGTTCTACTCGTGTGACAACACTAAGCAGCCCGTTACCTATCGGTTAGCCCTTAGCCTTGAAGCTGGAAACCCAAGCCACCCCACCCAAAGACCCTGTTCCTACTCACGGCACCTTCTACTTCCCTGATTGAAACTCAGACTCCAGGAAATGGTGGTGCACGTGCCTTTAATCCCAGCACTGCAGAGGCAGAGGCAGGAAGATCTCTGAGTTCAAATCCAGCCTGGTCTATATGGGGAGTTTTAGACAGCAGGGCTATGCAGAGAAACCCTATCTCAAAACCAAACACCTAGCGGTGGTGGCACACAAACTTTTAAATCTCAGCAATCAGGAGGCAGAGGCAGATGGATCTCTGAGTTCAAGGCCAGCCTGGTCTACAAATCGAGTTTGAGGACAGCCAGGACTACACAGAGAAACCCTGTCTCAGAAAACAAACAAAACAAACCCCAGGATGAGGGAAATTGTGTACTCTCTGGGTTTACCTGCTCTTCACCACATTTAGGTGCGGGTGTTGTTAGAACCATCCTACAGGGATTTAAAAGGTCTAATAACTTGGCTCACCTAGGAAGGAGTAGAAACGGGATCCAGTTGAATTCCATAGCAACCCTTTGTCTACTGCGCATGGCTGAAAGTATGGGCTCTCTGGATGGCTTAGGGCTTGTAGGTGGGCAGTGAGGCAGCCGGAGACTCTGAGCTCTCCATAGTCTCTGCTTGGCCTACCTGTCTGATGGTGCTGGCGTTACCTGCTGGTCACAAAACAGTGGATTCCAAACCCTCTTCTGGAGCATATCTTCAAATCCAGCATCGGCCTCAGTCAGAGCTTCTCTACTGCCAAGGATAATGCCAGAGGCAGTCCATCCCTTTGGACATCAGAAAGCACACTGTGATGCAGGAGTTTGTAACTGACCTGGCTGAGGTCACAGAGGCCTGGAGGCCAGCATTATGAGTCCCTGCCACCCATGAGAAGAGGAGAGACAGGCAAGGAGGGTGTGCTACTCCACTAATGCCCAACCTCCTTAAAGCTATTAAGACATATTTTGACAGGCAGTGGTGGCGCATGCCTTTAATCCTAGCACTTGTGAGACAGAGGCAGGCAGATTTCTGAATTCCAGGACAGCCAGGGCTACACAGAGAAACCCTTTCTCCTTGGGGAAAAAAAAAAAAAGACATATTTCATTCATTACCTTTCTAGCTTGATGCCTCCTTCCAGAAGAGCTGCAAGAATCCATCCTATAGTGAAAGACCATGGAAAAAAGCTATTCTCCCAAGCGGTGGTGGCGCACGCCTTTAATCACAGCACTCACAGCACTCCAGAGCCAGAGGCAGGCGGTTCTCTGAGTCTGAGGCCAGCCTGGTCTACAGAGTAAGCTCTAGGACAGCGCAGCTAGGGCTATACAGAGAAACTGTCTGGAAAAACCAACCCATCCCCCACCCCTCCCCCACCCCCACCCAAAGGAAAAAAAAGAACGAAAGGAAAAGAAAAGGAAGGAAGAGAAAGCCATTCACAAAAGAATCAGTGCCCACCCCACCCCCACCCCAGGAGAAGTACAAAGCCACTCTGAACCACACCCAATCACACCTAAAGTGGAGATGGTGCCTAATTTCCTGAGCTGAAGGACATAGTGACACAAGGCACATAGTGACACTAGCTTTCCCTGTCACTCCAGGGGCCAGCTCACATTTGTCCTCCACCTGCCCACGGCGTGTAAGAGGACTGGATGTTAGTCACAGACAGTATCTAAGCTGGCGTGGCATGGGGTCCTCTTGCAGTCAGAGAAACACGGGCTCTCCCAGGGAAGCCCAACGTGAGCGGGTTTGGGTGCTCATGGGCTCTGGCCCCTGCCCACGGCTCCGCAGCATCATAATCTGCCAGTTACAGCCCCTTTCCACGGAGATGACCTGGGAACCATTGCTAGGGTCTTCCTAGGAGTATAGCGAGACTTGAGGGCAGAGCCTATTACCTTGTATTCCTTCCTTCACGGCTCATTCTGATGGGGTGGGGCAGCGGTTTGGAGGCTGGTAAGAGGCCAGCAGAGTCTGCTTCTCACCGAAACTATCTGTGCACAGGATAGGGTTACTTGTATCAAGTGATCGAGACTTTTAATCCACTCTGTAATCAAACAGGGCAGCAATTGGGTGAGCCTGAGATGAGAGCACGGCTCCACCCACTGCACAGACAGGGAAACTGAGGCCAGGGGAAGATTGGAAGTAATCCATTTAGGCCAGCAGACGGGAGAGAGCTGGGCTCCCAGGCCAGCCCGCGCCTCCACACAGACTGCAGAGGCATGGAGTGAGGAGGCAGTGGGCACGAGTCGCCTGGCCAGCTCAGGATGGGCCGCCATGGCAGCTGTTGATGTGTTTCTGGGCTCTCCCAAGAATATGGGGTTCTTTTTTTGCAGGCAAACTCGTAACACATCTAAGTCATCTGGGCATGCCCATGAACTTGAGTTTCTAGAACCTGGGTCTCATCTGGGACACACCCCAGACTGACTAAGGAAAGAGCCACCTTGTGTGTATGTGTGTGTGTGTATGTGTGTGTGTGTGTGTATGTGTGTGTGTGTGTATGTGTGTGTGTGTGTGTGTTCTCATATTTCCAGAAGGATATTGCATGTATTATTTCATTCTTTCCCACTTTATTCTCTCTCTCTCTCTCTCTCTCTCTCTCTCTCTCTCTCTCTGGTTTTTCAAGACAGGGTTTCTCTGTGTAGCCCTGGCTGTCCTGGAACTCACTCTGTAGACCAGGCTGGCCTCGAACTCAGAAATCCACCTGCCTCCGCCTCCCAAGTGCTGGGATTAAAGGCTTGCACCACCACTGCAGGGCCCACCTTATTCTCTTAAGACTCTTCTCTCTCACTACCCAGAGTTAGGCTGGAAGCCAGCAAGTCCCAGTGATCCTCCTGTCTCCTCCCCAAGTAGTGCTGGGCTTGCAGGTGTGAGGGTCCAAGTCTTGCTTCTTACATGAGTTCTAAACATTTTTGATTCAGGTCCTTATATCTACACAGGTGTTCTTCCTGAGGAGCTAGCCCTTCCAGCCCTGGGATTTTTTTTTCACCCAGCTTGGGATGGCTCCGGTGCCCCTGGGTCTCTGACGGGTGCCATGCCATCTCAGTAGTTGGGGATCTCCCTACTACTCCCTACCCACCAGCACCTCTTTCTCTCCCTCCGAGTCTCATATACCCTAGGCTGGCCTTGGGCTCCAGAGGGAGTGGAGAATGACCTTGAACTTCTGATCTCCTCCCTTCACCTTCCCAGTGCTTAGGTGACAATGACAGGCTTGGGCTGCCACATCAAGTTCGCTTTGAGCGATCCTCTTATGTGCCCCGTTTTTGCATCTGCGAGGTTGGGGACAATGGGACTGTGTTCTTCCTTTCATTTATTGTAACTTCACAGGACAGGGTAAGGCATAACACACTGTTACGTCAAACACGCTAGATACGCCTAAGGAACAGCATCACACACATATCCTGGCCAGAGATCGGGGTGAAGAGGGAGCATTCGGAGTCGTGACAGAAGGCCTGAGCCCTGGAGGGCAACGGCGCCTCTGGACCTCAGACGCACTCGTTTTATTAAGACACAGCATTGAGAAAAATCAGCCGGGTGGTGGTGGCGCACGCCTGTAATCCCAGCACTCTGGGAGGCAGAGGCAGGCGGATTTCTGAGTTCGAGGCCAGCCTGGTCTACAGAGTGAGTTCCAGGACAGCCAGGGCTATACAGAGAAACCCTGTCTTGAAAAAACCAAATCCAAAAAACCTTAAAAAAAAAAAAAAGACACAGCATTGAGGGCTGTGGGGTGGGAGCAGAGTACTTGTGTAGATTGTGCTGGGTTTCATTCTTAGCATACGAAAATAAAAACAAGATTCAGCATTCTTTCCTGCCTCTGCAGTCTATGCTGTGCCAGGAGTTGTTTGGCTAGGAAAATTCCCTGGTCGCACACCGTGCTTGGGCCCCTCGGCACCCTTAGGAGAGGCCGTGCCCCTAAAGGCACCAGTTGCCAACAACCACTCCTTAATAAGCCCACAGGCTCAGGCTACCGGAGCCCCTCAGCACACTCGCCGCACAGGCCGGTACCGCACAGGAAGGAGGGCAGTCTGGTGTCTGAAGCCAAGCCGGCCTGGAGGAAGGGAGCCTGTTGTCAGCATCATTTCCTAGCACTGGAAGCCGACCGGCCTCACTGGGTCTGTGACCAGCACCATAAGAGCCCCTTCTTGCTGCTGGGAGATAACTGCTTCCAAAGAGGACAACCTGGAGCCTGTGGTTACACACAGGGCTAAGGAACGCTCAGGCCTTCGCGCCAGATGCAACACTAGACACTCCAAACTGGGATGCCACTGCGTAGACTCAGGGCAAATCAAAACACTCATGCCTCATCTGAATTAAATTTGACTGACAATCTTGTATTTTTATGATTTAGATTCATATTTACTTAGTTTGCATTTTGCTTGTTTGTTTGTTTGTTTTTGTTTTTTCGAGACAGGGTTTCTCTGTATAGCCCTGGCTGTCCTGGAACTCACTCTGTAGACCAGGCTGGCCTCGAACTCAGAAATCTGCCTGCCTCTGCCTCCCAGAGTGCTGAGATTAATGTAGCAGACAATGCTGCCTGGACTCCTAAAGCAAATCTGCCCCTCCCTCCCTTGTCAGCACCACCTTGTGGTGCTAAGAACTCAGACTCACTGAAGGAGCCAGGCTTCAGGGTTCAGGAATTGAATATTAGGCCTTGATCCCTTTCAAGAAAGCTCGCCCCCGCCCACCCACACCCCCAGTGGGGGGGCTCTCAGCTGTAGTCATTCTCACCTCTGCCACCCAGGAGACTGTTTTCCTGGGGACAGGTTGCGTTCACAGCCTAAGGGAAAACTGCTGTCCCTTCCACTGGGGTGGGAGGGGGAATGGATACCACTAGGAACCTCCTCTCCTCACACAGAGGGTTGGCTGCAGGTGGGAGAAGGCCTTACCAGACCTTTCCCCTCAATCCTGGGGCTCTAGAAAGGACCTCCCATTTCCTTCATGCCTCAGGGAACTGGTAAAGTCCTGAATGGCACAAGGAACAGGTCAGGAAAAGATCCCTGATGTCTTCTCAGCTCCTCTCACAGAAAGCAAAATGTCGGCCTTCTTTCCCCTCCCCTTCCTCTCCTAAGGGTGGGACTAGTGTACCTCTCCTTTACCTTATGATCAAAAATCTGTGGAAAGTTTGAATACCTTACACCAAAACCAGGGACCCTTGAGGCGTCTGTCTCTGCAGGTGCGGAGCCATGGGTGGTGTCTTATTACAGGACAGTTCACTAAGAACTGGCCAGTCTCAGGCGCAGCATACCCACCCCAATTGTGAGGGGAGCAGCATGGTTACTTCTGGAGGCCTGAGCTTGTGGGGGGGGGGGGGGTGCTGAGAGGGCTTCTCTTTCTTGGCCTGGGCCTAGGAGATGAAGCTTATTTCCAGGAGCGCGGGGATGGAGGTTCCTCTCATCAGCAGAGAGCAAGAACCCTGACAGAGGCGTGGTGAGGAGAGACAAGTTCCACACCCTTTCTGGGCCATGGTGTGCAAACCAGGATCCATTCAGGTCCTGAACTGTCACTCTTTCTTTCTGTTTAATTTTCCTTCAAAACTGATGCTCCCGATTCCTTGGCCCTGTGCAGCACCTCCTCACTAGAGAAGGCCACAGCAAACGATACAGATCCCAGAAATCCGATGACCTCACTCAGCTTTGTGCCTTTCCAGTTTTTTGTGCTATAGTTATGCTGTTAGTTTTGTTTTGTTTTGACGTGGGATCTCTATGAAGCCCTGGCTGGCCTGGAACTCACAGGACACCAACCTGTCCTTGCCTCCTGAGTGCTGACATTAAACTGTCAGTCATGTCTTTACTTTATTCCACTTTTGCTTATTTAGTTTGTTTAATTTTTATTTGTTTGTTATTGGAAGGGGGCACACACAAATGTGCCATATCACCGGTGAGGAAGTCAGAACCACTTCTGCCTTGTGGGCGTGGTCCCGGAGTTCAGACCCAGGTCCTCAGTCTTGGTGCTAAGTGACAGTTCTGTTAAGCCATCTACAGAGCTATTTGTTTTGAAACATGTCTTAGTCAGGGTTTCTATTCCTGCACAAACATCATGACCAAGAAGCAAGTTGGGGAGGAAAGGGTTTATTCAGCTTACACTTCCACATTGCTGTTCATCACCAAAGGAAGTCAGGGCTGGAACTCAAGCAGGTCAGGAAGCAGGAGCTGATGCAGAGGCCATGGAGGGATGTTCCTTACTGGCTTGCTTCCCCTGGCTTGCTCAGCTTGGTTTCTTATAGAACCCAAGAATACCAGCCCAGGGATGGCCCCACCCACAAGGGACCCTCCCTCCATTGAGAAAATGCCTTACAGCTGGATCTCATAGAGGCACTTCCTCACCTGAAGCTCCTTTCTCTGTGATAACTCCAGCCTGTGTCAAGTTGACACACACAACCAGCCAGTACAGGACAGGCTGTCTCTCTCGCCTGGCCTGGCTCTACCTGAGAACTCACCATGCAATTTTGCTGGCCGTGGGCCTGGAGGTGAAGACAGCTGTCTGGTGACAGACTGGAGGGAGGGAGGGAGAAGGGCAGGAGGCAGCTGAAGTCCTGGAAATCAATAACACAGCCCCTGAGGGTGGTGGCTACGGGCTGCAGAGAGAGGGACAGACTCCTGGGAGGAAGGCTTCCAGAACTGGCTGTCTGTAGAGTTGGGGATGGGGTGGGTGCGGATGCTCTGCTGGCTGAAGGCAGACAGCATGGCACCATTGTGAACAGGGTAAAAGGACTCTGCCCATGCCCTGACTCCCGACCTCACGCCGGGTACTGCATCTTCTGACCATCCACAGCGTCGCGCTGTGCTTCCCTGGCTGGCCTCAGGCCCTGGCCTCAGTTCTCCCCACGGCCCGCCCCCCTCCCCTGCACTGAAGGGGAAGGGAGAGAAGGGGAGAGAGGGGCTGAGTTCCTGTCTTCGAGGATCCCTGGCTGTCACTCCAGCCCAGGCAGAGTGCCTGCCTGTCTTACAGGCCTGGAGATGGGAGGGGAAATGCGGCCATGTGCAGAGTCAGCACATTCGTGGTTAGCACGTGAGGACCCTGGAACCTGGCAGCAGGCGGGCGGGATCCTATTCTCTGACGAGCCATAGGGCGCCCCAGTCTGGATGTCTGTCAGGATAGGACCCTTCCTCCTAACGGGTTTAAATGAAACAGGGTGGGAGGGAGCAGCCGCTGAGCATGAACCCAGCCTCAGAAGCCCCCCACCCCCGCCCAGCCAGCAGAGAGAGCTGCCTTTGGCCTCCTGGTCCCACCCCGGGGTCCTCAAGTACAGTGGGTGTGGAGGTTAGGGGGCCAGCCACGCCCTGAGGCCCCAGGAGGCACAAGATAATCACAGCAATTGCAGTATTCAGGATTTCTTATGACAGGGCAGTGGCTGAGGGGCTTAGGGGTGGCGAGAAGGAGCCACACTGAGTCTGCAGGGTGGGGCAGGTGAGTCAGGTTTCCATTTGGGATCTAGCAGGCCATACCATCCTGAGCTGGGGAAGGGATAACAGGTCTCCTCCACAAAGAAGCCTTCATCTGCGGGGAGGGAGGGGATATGGGTGTGGGGCAGCCTGGAAGTGACGACTGTGTGCCTGGGTTATCTTTGTTCACCATAGGAGAGCATGAAGGTACGCGCGGCCATCGACTGTGCCCACCTGCTCCCGACGCTAATTTACCCGTGCGCTGTTCCAGCCGGAAGGCGAAGGCGCCAATAGTAAAGGAAATTGCTTTGGAAGTTGACAGAGTCTGGGAACGGAGCTCGGAGACAGGCTTATCTCCTCCAGGTGCAGCTGGGTCCCTCCCCATCCACCTGGCCCCCAAAGCGAGGGTGTGTAGCTGTCATCAGGACCCTGGAAGGGCCCCCCTCCCCCATTCCTGCATCCACCCTTTGGCTGTGCCCGTCAGCTCCACACAGTGCTGTGGCTCTGGCATCGGGACAAGAGACACGAAGCAGGACTTGTAGGTGACTGTGGATCACTTCCGTAGGATGCGGATCTTACACCCGCAGCCCTGGAGGATGCCCTCAGTTTTTCACCCTGGGGACCACAGGTTTCCCACCGCAGTGCAGGCCACTCCCTATCCCTACCTCTTATGCAGGACTCAATCACTGAGAGACTCTCTCTGGAAGGAAGTGTGTCCCAGCTCTGGCCAGGCTCTCTGGTATCACACCGCCAACGTCACCAACCAACCAGCTTGGACCAGATCTTGGGGCTGACGGGCCCCACCCTCTACTCCTCCCTCAGGGCCTCAGGGTCCCCTAGACCTGCTTAGGTGGGACACATGCACACCTTCACCCATGAAGGAATGTTGACCTGGGGTGCGGCCTCCAGTTTTCAAGGAGCTTGCAGTCTGGAAGAGCCTCTCCCGAGCAAGGGGTGCCCAGAATGTGTACAGCTGTCCTCCCCATCTGACTACCTCCCCGTCTGGCTCTGCCTCTCCTCTGCCTTCGGTCCTTCTGCCCTAGAGCCACCAACTTCCAGAGGCCGTCCAGTCGATCCAGACAATATAGGTGTTTGGTCCCATTGTGTGAGAGGCTAAAAACACTACTGAAGGGGGCTGGAGAGATGGCTCAGTGGGTAAGAGCACCAACTGAAGGTTCTGAGTTCAAATCCCAGCACCCACATGGTAGCTCACAACCATCTGTAATGGGATCTGATGCCCTCTTCTGGTGTCTGAAGACAGCTACAGTGAACTTTAAATAAATCTTTAAGACAAACAAAAACACCAAACACTACTGAACCCATGGAAGGCCTGTGAGCAAGAAAGGTGTGAAGGCCTTCCTTCCTTCCTTCCTTCCTTCCTTCCTTCTTTCCTTCCTTCCTTCCTTCCGGGATTCAGAACAGGATAGTGATCATCGCAGTAGTGATGGGGGGAGGAATGTGGATGGAGAGGATGTGGAGACCAATCCCCTTCCCTCGTACCTGCAGCCCTGGGCATCTCTCTCTCTGCCATTCACTCCTTTCCTTGTCAGCTAACTAACCTGTCATAAATCCAGGGTTCCCTGGATTCCGGGAGCCATTCTAGAAAATGATCAAATCTTTGGGGCTGGTACGGGAGCCTTAACCTTTAGCTGGTCGGAAGTGCCGCCTACAGTATGGGCTTTGGGACTTTTGTCTGAAGTAGGGACAAGCTCTGGGCCTGTGGGATCGGTAACCAGGTCCAGGCAGATGATGCCAGCTTTGAATCAAATCGTAGACTCGCTTATCGCATGCGTGACAAAACCCACATCAGCGTCAGGAGCATGTGTGTGACAGTGCAGGCAAGTGTGTATCCCCGCGGTTGCTTCTGTGGTGCCTTGGGTCACCCTTCTCTGATTGTCACAGCCTAGGTGACCTCGCTGAAGTGCTGCCCTACTCCTATCTTGTTCATCTTTGGGGACGGGTACCCACAAGCCTGAGATCCCCACAGGTGATCTGACTGCAATTGGCTGGATCTAAGATGGCAGCCATAGCGGCAAAGTTAGGCAGCCTCTAACTTGGTGATGGCCCCACCCACCGCCATGTTACACGAGGCAGACCTCCAACACTGCCAGTTGATAACGGCAGAGGCAGAAAGATCTAGAAGAACTATGAGAGGAAAGAAAACAGAGGCTTTCATATTTCCAGAAATTCTGGCCAGAAAGCGAGTGAACATCCTACCTGCTGTTAGCCTATCCTCCTTTTTCTTTTGAAACAGGGTCTACTGTAGCCCAGGCTAGCCTCAAACTCACTATGTAGTAGAGGATGACACACATTCCTGATCTTCCTGCCTCTATGTCCCCAGCGCTTGGAATATAGGCATGGAGCACCACGCCACCACAGACCACCGCCAACGTGGACCAGCACACCACCACATATCCCTGTTTTATGTCATCCTCACATAGAACCAAGAGCCTTCCATATGCTAGGTAGGTTCTCCCCTACCTGAGCTACACCCCAGCTCTCTCTTACTCTATAATTTATTTATTTTATGTGTATGAGTACAGTGTAGCTGTACAGATGGTTGTGAGCCTTCATGTGGTTGCTGGGAATTGAACTCAGGACCTCTGCTCACTCTGGTTGGCCCTGCTTGCTTCAGCCTAAAGATTTACTATTTATTATATAATAAATAATATCATTTATTTATTATTATATAAGTGCACTGTAGCTGTCTTCTGACACACCAGAAGAGGTTGTCAGGCCTCATTACAAATGGTTGTGAACTCAGGACCTTCGGAAGAGCTCTTAACCACTGAGTCATCGCTCCACCCCCCACCCCTCCCACCTGGCCTATTTGAAATGTGCAAGTTCGTTATTGTACAGGTCAGCCCTGGGTTTGAGTTTGTCTGACATATCTTGTCTGTTCATTATATCCCTCAGACTGCCATTTTCCATGTCACTGAGGTCTGCTGGGTTCCCATGGCATGCTATCATGGCTTGTACAGTCACGGGTGATGCCACCTTGGTCTACTGGGCTTCTTGAGGGTGAAGTGACTCTTGTCCCCTCGATAATGATACATGTTTTGTGGGAAATGCTTTGAGGCTATGAAAATGTCCTGCTTCTCATGGAAGTACACTGTAATTTATTTATTTAGAGCAGTATAGATCATGAACTGGGTTTACCCGATGGGCTCCTAGACCCTCACATTTGTTAATATCTTTATCTGTTCAGATGATAACTCCCCTTTAATAGAGCCCATTCATTCTGCTGTGTTTCTGGGCACATCCCGAGTTTCCCAGGGGTTACCCAATGCTTGCTTGTACAGTGTTTGTCCTGGGTCTGGCATCAAACATTGCTCTAAGAAGTCGGGTGGTTTTAGTGCCAAAGAGTATTTAGAAAGCAACCTGGGAGCCTGGAGAGATGGCTTATCCATTACTAGCACCGGCTGCTCATCCAGAGGACCAGGGTTCAACTCCCAGCACCTATACAGATGCTCGCAACTCCAGTTCCAGCAGATGTGTCGCCCTCTTCTGGCCTCCGTGGACAGTGCAAGCACATGGCACATTTACGTAGATGGAGGCAAAACGTCCTCCATTTTATGCATAATAAAATCTCCACCAGAGGGCGCTGGCGCACACCTTTAATCTTGGGAGGCGGAAGGAGGCAGATCTCTGAGTTCATGGCTTCCCTGTTCTACTTAACAAACTCCAGGACAACCAAGACTACACAGAGAAATCCTGTCTTGAAAAAACAAACACCTCAAAACATGTTTAAAAGAAGAAAAAGGAAACCTACACGGGCAGGGGGAGTTCCCTGCTGTTGTGTCAGAGCTTCCTTACCTGCCTCCTCAGGGGATTGTCAGACCTGCTTCTGAAGGTGAGTGTGTGTGTGTGTGTGTGTATGTATGAGTGTGTAATTGTGTGCGTATGTGTGTGAATGTATGTATATGCATATCTGAGTGTCTGTGTGAATGTGTGTATGTGTATGTATGAGTGTGTGAATGTGTGTGTATATGTGTGAATGTACATATGTATATCTGAGTGTCTGTGTGAATGTGTGTATGTGTATGTATGAGTGTGTGAATGTGTGTGTGTATGTGTGAATGTATACATATGTATATCTGAGTGTCTGTGTGAATGTGTGTATGTGTATGTATGAGTGTGTGAATGTGTGTGTGTATGTGTGAATGTATACATATGTATATCTGAGTGTCTGTGTGAATGTGTGTATGTGTATGTATGAGTGTGTGAATGTGTGTGTGTATGTGTATATATGAGTGTGTGAATGTGTGTGTATGTGTGTGAATGTATGCATATGTATATCTGAGTGTTTGTGTGAATGTGAATTATGTGTGGGTGTATGAGTGTATGTGTGTGAGTGTATCTGTGTGTATGTATGAGTGTGTATGTGAGTGTATCTGTGCATATGTATGAGTGTGTGTGTATGTGTGTGAGTGTATCTGTGCATATGTATGAGTGTGTGTGTATGTGTGTGAGTGTATTTGTGCATATGTATGAGTGTATATGACTATGTTTTGTGTGTGAGAGTGTATAGAAGTGTGTGTATATATGTGTATATGTAAGTATGAGTGTGTGAAGCGTGTGTGTGTGTGTGTGTGTGTGTGTGTGTTGGAGTCTGAACATAAGGCCTCATGCATGCTAGGCAAACGGTTCTGACCCCTGAGCTACAGCCTTAGCGTCTCATTCTAAAGGCATTAGAAACCAGCCTTATTCTGCAAATGTTTCAGAACAAACCCTGGATGTAACACTGTAACACACACACACACCACAGCCTGTCCTTGATCAGCTGCACCAGGAAGGGAGGGAGGTGTGTGTGAGAGAGAGAGAGAGAGAGAGAGAGAGAGAGAGAGAGAGAGAGAGAGAGAGAGAGAGAGAGAGAGAGAGAGAGAGGAGAGCTCTCTGAGGACAGGACGGGCTCTTGTCTGACTGTGGTCCTCACAACAGAAGAAGCCACTGGCCATGCATTTCCACCAAGTGTCCCCTCGCTCGCAGGAACGTGGGTCACCACAGTCAGAGCAGAGTTGTCCTTCTAGAAAGCTGAGAAGAGAGAGGGATGTGGTGGCTGACTGCCCGCCCTGCCAGCCGGTCACAAATTATTCATGGGGCAGGAAGCCCGCGACCTCGGGAGCTCTGTCCGTCTGCTCGGAGGAGCTCTGTCCGTCTGCTCTGCTCGGAGGAGCTCTGTCCGTCTGCTCGGAGGAGCTCTGTCCGGCAGTGCTTCACTCTAGGAGCCTGTGTGCGTGACAAGTGAGCGACACAGGGCCGTAGGAACGAGGGTGCCCTCAGTGTCTTTCCGATCTCCGATCACCGTATACACATTCATGCCGCAAGGCCAGCTATAGGCAGACAGAACAACAAACACAAAAGCATCGGTGTGCGCCTTGTGAGGAGACTGAGGCCCAGCCCAGGAAAGGCCAGGACCCAAGGTCAAGGGAACACCTCGCTCTCCCTCCACTTCACCCTGAAGGAAAACAGAGAGGCTGGACACTGGACGGGTAAGGACACTGTCAGGGTGGCGGCAGGGGCCAGAGCACTGGTCATTTCCCTTGCAAAAGTGAGATTCAAATGTGAATGGTATCAGAGTCCTGGGAGGCATCTGGGCACACGCGTGCCTGCCGTGGGGGTGGGACACGGGAGTCACAGGGGTGGCAGTACCGGAAAGCGCTGGGCGGGGCTACTTCCTGGCTCCTCCTCTTCCTCGCAGTCTCATCTCCCAATCCCTGGGCTGGTTATTTTCCAGGTTGTTGCTGGGGCCGGAGGTGATTGTGGCTTTGGGCCAACTCCAGTCTCTGCATGTCTCCAGGCCCTTCTTGGAGGCCCAGTTGGGGAGGCTGAGTCGGTCACTTGGCTCCCGTGAGCACATGAATTAGTAATGGCCACGGATCCTGCTGGCCCTGTGCCCTCTTTCCAGAGTCGGGTGGTAATCTGAACTCAGAAGCCCAGGCCCCCAGACTCTACTCTGCCTTGGTGGGGCCACCAAATGCCTCCCCTCGCCCTCCAAACAAACAGAAATGCAAACAGAGCCTTCATCCAGCTCTGAGCATTGACTGTTCATTTCTCACCTGGTATAGTGGTTCCTGGACTGGAAATATCTGGAACTTAGCCCAGAGGTCTCCCAGGGCACCTTTGCTGGTGTGCAAGGTGGGTTTTTTTTGGACAGGGCCTCCCTCTCCTCACCGAAGTGATCAGGTCTGTGTTAGGTCATCTCTGAAATCATGTTCTAACCAAGCAGACCTGGAAGAAGAGAGGATTCTGGGAAAGATGGCAGGGGCTTCACTCCAGCACTGGCCCAGGACTGCAGGCAGCTCCCCTCCCTTTTCTGGGCAGAGGACAGGCCCCATCCCTCCCCCTAGAGACAGCTTGTAATCCCCACTCCCACTCCCCACAACAGCTTTGGATGTCCCCTGGAGTCCCAGACTGTCTCTGAGCCTACGACTACCCTTAGGTACCAGAACGTGTTTTTCCTTGTAATTCTCCCCAGGCAGATAAAGCACCCTTATGAGACCACACAGCACACTGGAGATAAATACCCTCAGGAATTAGGCCTCAGGTAAGGGAATGGAAAGGCTTGGCCAAGTGGAAGTGAAACTCTGGTGGGGGTGGGGCACACCCTAGGTGGAGAGAGTGAGATATGGGGGTGCCTGAAACACTGAGAATGTGGGGTACACATTGTGCAGACCCAAGGCCTTGTGTGTGGCAGGCAAATGCTCCACGGGCTATACCCCAGCCTTGCTGACTACCTTTTGATTGCCCTGGGGAGTGACATTGGAGGGGGACGGTACTTGGTACTTTAAAAAAGCCAATTGGGTTACTTAGAGGGATTAATTGTCTTCAGACCTGGAAAGCAGGTTGTTGTGAAGGAGGCAGGGCCTGCCTTCTCCACTCGCTGCTGGCTTCTGCCTTCTGCCATGCTGTGTCTCCCCACAGTGTCTCCTCTTGGGCCTCAAGCCTGCAGAACCTCAGTTCAAAACAGACTTCTAAGCCAGGTGGTCGTGGCATCCACCTGTAATCCCAGAACTTGGGTGGTGGGTCTGTTCAAGGCCAGCCTGGTCTACAGAGTGAGTTCCAGGACAACCAGGGCTACATAGAGAAACCCTGTCTTGAAAAACAAAACGAAGAAATAAACAAACAAAATAGACCCGTGGAGTTGGCAAGATGGCTGGGGCTTGCTGGTAAGCCTGACAGCCTGAGTTCAGTCCCGGGGATCCTGTCAGAGCTTCAAAAAGGAGACGGTGACAGGGATTGGGGGCAGGAAGACAGGGTGCTCTTCT
Source organism: Apodemus sylvaticus (assembly GCF_947179515.1). Taxonomy (NCBI): domain Eukaryota; kingdom Metazoa; phylum Chordata; class Mammalia; order Rodentia; family Muridae; genus Apodemus; species Apodemus sylvaticus. The sequence continues at coordinate 54,275,259 of NC_067473.1, forward strand.
CTGGCTGGAATTTTTACAAGGGACTCAAGTTTCAGCCTCCAGCCTGTCTCCATGTCCCCAGGAGGGAGGACAGAGCTGGTGGCTGGCCCTGCTCCACCCAGCCCAGTCCTTGGTGCTTCCCAGGCCCCGGCCAGAGCCAGGAGACTGATAGCAGAGACAAGCAGATGGTGGCAAGCAGACGACCCTTACCCCAGGCAATGGGGGCAGAGACTGTGGATCAGGGTAAAGGTCCCTTGTCACAGCTCCTTCTTCCCAGCCTTTACTGTGGTCCAAGCCAAGGCCACTTCCCCTGCACCCCAAAGGCACCCCCAGTTAATTGCCCTGCACATGATGGCCTGGGTCCCAGCCTGGCAGGCTCTGCCCTTGCCTCAGCCGCATTCATATTCAGGGCTTGGGGCCAAGTATTCCCTTCCTACCCTGGTCCTGATGCTCTCTGGGACTAAAGCGGCTCACCACCTCTCCTAGTTGCCTAGTTTCTGTTTCTTTCTTTTTTTTCTTTTATGACATCTACCCGCCTGGGCTTTAAATACACACAATAGGAAACTGGTCGGTTAGTTTATCTTTCCTTTCCTTTCTTTTCTTTTCCTTTTTCCTTTCTTTTCCTTTCTTTTCCTTTCCTTTTTCCTTTCTTTTCCTTTTTCCTTTCCTTTCCTTCTTTTTCCTTTTCCTAAACATTCCCTTCTTTTTTCTTTTCCTAGACATTCCGGTCACATTCTGAATATCAGTCACTATATAGCCAGACCAGGCTAGCTTTGAACTTGGAGTCCTTCTGTGTCAGTCTCTCCTGTACTCTGTGTCAGCCTCTGGTATACTGATAAATTTCCTTTGTATCCCTAGTTGGTTGAACAGTGTGTGTTTGAAGATTTTTATCTTTATTTCTCATTAGTACTATTGTATATGTGTTGTAGGTCCTTGTAGAGGAAGAAGAGGGTGTTGGGACGCCTGGAGTTGGTGTAGGCAGCTGTGAGCTGACATGTGGGCGCTAGAACTGAACCTGGGTCCTCTGGAAGAGCAGCCCGTTGCTCTCACCACCTGAGCCATCTCTCGGGCTTCTCCTTGGGTGCTTTACCAAGTGTAAGCTTTATCAGCGTATTGTCTGCACCTAGTAGGCTGGTCTGGATTTTGCTGGGTTTTTTTCCCTTTAAATCCTGTGTTCTATTTATTCAGTGTAACACAATACACATATGCATATACACATATGTATATGTATTCCTTTATAAAGAAGTATCAAATGTATTTCTTTCCCTTTCTTTCTTTCTCTCTTTCTTTCTTTCTTTCTTTCTTTTTTTTGGATTTGTTTTTTTCGAGTCAGGGTTTCTCTGTATTGCCCTGGCTATCTTGGAACTCACTCTGTAGATCAGGCTGGCCTCAAACTCAGAGATCCGCCTGCCTCTGCCTCCCAGAGTGCTGGGATTACAGGCGTGTACCAACACTGCCCGGCATCAAATATATTTCAATATTGAGTTTCATTTTGACATTAAGACCACTGGACAATTGCTGTAGAACTCATTGTCAGAGAAGCAGAGACCACTGAGAAGCCACTGGACACTGTATTGAATAGAGCTAGGCCTCTACTCTGTAAGCTCTCTACTGCTCCCTGTAACAGTCTCATGTTGACGATTTATCCGGTACTATAAGGCCAAGAAGTCAAGAAGTCAATGGTGAGTTTTGTGGTTTGAATAAGAATGCCTCCCATAAGTACACACACACACACACACACACACACACACACACACATACTTGCTGCCCATTTAGTTCTTGTTTTTTTGAGACAAGGTTTCTCTGTGTAGCCCTGGCTGTCCTGGAACTCAGTCTGTAGACCAGGCTGGCCTCGAACTCAGAAATCTGCCTGCCTCTGCCTCCCAAGCGCTGGGATTACAGGCGTGCGCCACCGCCGCTAGGCTTGCTGCCCATTTAGGAGCAGGGAGTGAGCCCCTGGCTGTGGGCTTTGAGGTTTCAAAAGTCTTACAGCTGGGCAGGGGTGGTGCATTCCTTTAGTCCCAGCATTGGAGAGGCAGAGGCAGGCAGATCTCTATGAGTTCAAGGCCAACCTGGTCTACGGAGTAAGTTCCAGGATAGCCTACACAGGGAAACCTTGTCTCGAAAAATAAACAACAGGGCTTGGAGAGATGTTGGCTCAGCAGTTAAAAGCACTGTCTACTTTTCCAGAGGACCCGGATTCAATTCCCAGGACCCACACGGCAGCTTACATTGTCTGTAACTCCAGTTCCAGGGAACCCCACAGCCTCACATGCAGTCAGAAGAGCATGTACATAAGGAAAATTAAAACATTATTTTAAAAAAAGGAAAACAAGCCAGGCGGTGGTGGCACATACCTCTAATCCCAGCACTTGGGAGGCAGAGGCAGGCGGATTTCTGTGTTCAAGGCCAGCCTGGTCTACAGAGTGAGTTCCAGGACAGCCAGGGCTACACAGAGAAACCCTGTCTCAACCCTCCCCCCCCCAAAAAAAAAGAAAGCAAAGCAGCAGACTCACCCCCTCTGAACACTCTCTCTTTCTGGCTCTGCCTCACGGCTGTAGGTGGAAATGTAAGCTCTCAGCTGCTTCTCCATCAGGATATCTAACCCTCAGAGCTGTAAGCCAAAGTAAGTGCTTTCTTTTGTAAGTTGCCTAGGTCCTGGTGTTTTATTGCAGCAGTAAGGAAAGAAATGACTAAGAGGTTGCTGTCTTCTGCCATCCTTCCCACTGTATTGGGGAATAGGGTCTCTCACTGGAGCTGTACCGTGTGGGTTAGGATGGCCTGCCGGTGAGCCTCCAGAGACCATCCCGTCTCTGCCTCTCCAGTGTGGGGATTAGAAATTTGTATCCTGTGGCTGTGCCTGCTCTGTACTTAGCAACTGTAGATGGATCCAAATTCGGGTGCTAGCATTCTGTGGCAAGCACTTGGCTCCCTGAGCCCCAACTTTATGTGTACACATTAAACCAGTTCTTCACTCCGAATAAATCCCAGTGGGCCGTGCTCTGAACATCCTGGCTGTTTTGGTTGTCCAGGGTCTCATTGAGAGTTTTTGCTCCGTTGTCCATGAGATGTTTGCAGTCTTATTTTCTTGTCTTGTCTTTTCAAGATGTTAGCATGAGATGGGCTGGAAAATGCACTTTTTTTTTTTTTTAATCTGTGGAAAGCCAGTTTCCATCGGCTCGTTAAGTGTTTGGTTGAGTTTGCCAGAGATGGCTAGTTGAGCCTTGGCTGTCTGTGAGGAGCTTAAAGCAGTAGGATCAAGGGGCTGGAGAGCTGGCTCAGCCTCTGAGAACACTGGCAGCTCCTGTCGAAGATCGGGGTTCGGTTCCCAGCGCCCACATGGCGACTTGCAACCATCTGAATCTCTAATTCCAGGCGACTAACATCCTTTTTGACTCCCATGAACACCAGGATTGCACACAGTGTAGATACATACATGGAGGCGAGCAATTATAGACACAGAATAGATACATCAGAAAAGAGTTTAAAAAAATATAAGTTCCAGTCACACTGTACGCCAGGCAGGCCTTCTGTTCCTCTAGGCCGGCGCTGCCTTCCTTCAAACTGCTGACATCATCTGAGCATTTGTGCTTCGGCATACAATTATTCACAGCCGCACCTTTAATCTACTCTGTTTACTTTTATAATGCCAGTCGGCAGGAGTAAAGTCTTCTCTTGCATTCGTGATGTTAGTAATTTGAGTTAGTTGTTACATTTTTGTAAGACTCATTTTTATTTTTATTTTATTTTGTGTGTGTTTGTGCACCTGTGTGCAGGCGCCCCTAGAGGTCAGAAGATGCGGTGGGGGCCCCCAGCTGGAGTCAGATGGCTGGGAGACACCTTGTGGGTGCCGGGTCAAACCCGGGCCTCTGAAAGAGCGGTAAGTGCTCTTAGTAGCTGAGCGTCCGTCCGTCCAGCTCCTATTTTGTCTTGTTTTTGTGGCCCCGCCCCTTTCCTTGAGCTCTTTTTGCTCGGTCAGCGTCTTAGAGTTTCCAATACTGTGAAGAGGCACCATGACCAAGGCAGAGCTTATAAAGGCTCTTTAACCGGAACTGGCTCTCAGGGTCAGAGGTTCAGTCCATTATCACAGCAGGCACGCAGCATGGCGGCTCGCAGGCAGATGTGGCGCTGGAGAAGGAGCTGAGAGTTCTACATCTTGATTTGAAAGCAACCAGGAGAGAGACTGGCATCTTCAGGCAGCTAGGAGGAAGCTCCCTTCTACAATAGGAGACCTCCAAAGCCCCCCCCCCCCCCCACCACCACCACAGTGACACACTTCCTCCAACAAGGCCACACTTCCTAAGAGCCAAGTTTTGGTGTAGATTCTTTTTCTCCCCCATCACTTCCCTTCTTTCTTTGAGCTGGGAATCAACCCAGGGTCTCATACACGGCAGCCGAGCCTCGACCATAGCCTTCACTGCATTCGCGTATCCATTTATTTCAGTGCTGGATCTGAGCCCAGGTCCTTCCTTCCTTCCTTTCTTTCTTTCTTTCTTTCTTTCTTTCTTTCTTTCTTTCTTTCTTTCTTTCTTTCTTTCTTTCTTTCTTTCTTTCTTTCTTTCTTTCTTTCTTTCTTTCTTTCTTTCTTTCTTTCTTTCTTTCTTTCTTTTTGTTTTTGTTTTTTTCAAGACAGGGTTTCTCTGTGTAGCCCCAGCTGTCCTGGAACTCACTCTGTAGACCAGGCTGGCCTCAGACTCAGAAATCCGCCTGCCTCTGCCTCCCAAGTGCTGGATTACAGGCGTGCGCCACCACTGCCTGGCTGTATATATCTTCTTAAAGCTCAGCACATGGTCTTTCCCACCTGGCTCTTGCCAATTTGTGTATTCTAATATAATGATAATGATAATAATAGTAATAATAATAGTAATAGTAATGTCAATATACAGGCTTTGCCTCAAGAAACCACAGTCCCTCATTTTTACGTTTATGTATTCACTGGGGGAGGGGCATGTTCATGGCATGGCATATGTGTGGAGGTCAGAGGTCGGCTTTCAGGAGTTGCCTTCCACTACAGGATCCGGGGCATTGAACTCAGGTTACCAGGCTCAGGGGTGAGTGCCCTTTCAAGACAGGGCTGAATCATAGCAGCACCGTCCAATTTCCCACCAAACTAAGAGGCCTGGCCCCCAGGAACACGGGCTGCAATGCCAGGAAGCTACAGAAACCTGGCTTAAGGGCAAAGAAACTTTAGCTTTCCACTGAGGGGAGAGGGAGAGGCGGGGCAGCTTGCAGACAGGCTCTTCCTGGCCTCTGCCAACTCAAAGGCTCTCCTCTTTCCCCAGCTCTGCCATTCTCTAAACTCAGAGTAGAGAACCTGCTCGGGAGGGAGGGAGGGAGAGGGAATCCCCGAGACCCACATGGCAGGCTGGCGAGGAGAGCAAAAGGCTTTGTGTCCACAGGACACAAGGAGGGAGCAGCTGCCGGGCAGGGGGCAGGCGGGGCAGCTGTAGTCAGGGAGGGCTCATTCCTGGGCTCAGTGCAACTGAATTCCTGGCAGGGAATCCATCCTAAGGCAGGCGCTCCTTTCCAGAGCCTGAGACATGCCGTCTCACCAATTCCTGCGCCCCCAGCCACACAGTTGGCAGCAGTGCTGGGCCAGTCCCCCGACCTCAGGGGTCCCCTGCTTGTTAGGGCCTGCCAGCTCACCCCGAGGTCCTCCATGCAGTACAAAGGCCACATCCTTCAGTCTGGAAATGACTGTTCTCAGTCCGGGCGTCTTTGAATGGGTGCTGTCTGCTCAAACAACCGGAAGCTACCTCCCCATTCCTTACGGTTAGCACGCCCAGGAGTAAATAAAGACCTCAGTACTTTCACTTAAAATCAGCACTTTAAATGGTTCTCAGTTTTGCTTCTTTAGACAGTGTCTCACTCTATAGCCCAGGCAGGTCTGAAACTCCCGCAGCTCAGGTTGGTCTGGAACTCACGGCAATCCTCCTGCCTCAGCCTCCCAAGTGTTGGGATTACAGATGTGAGCCACCAAGTTTGACAAAAACAGAATTGCCATGATGGCACACATCTGTAGTCCCAGCCTGGTCTACAGAGTGAGTTCTAGAATAGCCAGGGCTACGCAGAGAAACCCTGTCTCAAAACTGTCTCCCCCACAAAAAAAAAAAAAAAAAAAAAAAAAAAAAAAAACCAAAAAAACCCAAAAAAAACCAAGCAGTTGTGGGAATACTATAATCAATTCAAGAGCAGCACTCATGAGGCTGGCTCCTTTTTTTGTTTGGTTTTTCTTTTGATTTTTTTTTTTTTTTTCCAGACAGGGTTTCTCTGTGTAGCCCTGGCTGTTCTGGAATTCCCTCTGTAGACCAGGCTGGCCTCTGATTCAGAAATCTGCCTGCCTCTGCCTGCCAAGTGCTGGGATCAAAGGCGAGCACCACCACCACCCAGTTACTTTTTTTCTTTTTAATGGTGAGGTCAGAGTTGATTCTCTCCTTCTACCATGTCCGTTCTAGATGGGACCTCGGGTCCTCAGGCTCAACAACAGATGTCTTTACCAACTGAGCCATGCTTCCAGGCCTGATGATTTATACACATACACATACATATATACTTATAGCTGCATATTATAATATGTATTATTATCCCCGAGTAGATGTATGTATTCCACATACGTATAGGAGTCTACAGAAGTCACAAGATAACTGAAGCTGGAGTTACAGGCTTGTGGGCCACCACCCTGTGGGTGCTGGGAATCCAACCAGGGTCCTTTGTAAGAAAAGCACTTAAAATCTTGCTCTGGTCCATGTGCAATTAAAGAAAAAAAAAAGCTAACATGTTCCATCAGGTTCCAAAAATGGGAGCTCCACAGGCTGCCCTGGCGGGGACTGCGATCTGGTGAAGCGGATACCCGCCTCCCTGATGCAGGGCACGGCATGCAGCTCGGCTTGTTCCGGGGGTTATAGCGGGAGCTGAGACTTCCAAGAAGACCCCTGTGATAGCAAGCACCTTCTCTTCTTCCTTCTTCCCTTTACTTGGCAATCTCTAGACCTTGAGATGTGATTTCTGGAGCTCTAGCAGCGGCCTTGAACCTTGAGATGACCTTCCGAATAAATGGAAGTGAGAGCACGATGAAGGAAAGATGGGAACCTAATACCCATTTCGGTCTTCCTTCCCAGCGCTGTGGTTCTCCCCACAGGGAAGGCAGTTGGGGTGCATAGTGGCCAGGGTCGCGGCCTCAGTCTCCCCCACAGAGCGCCCTTGAGAGCTTTTCCCTGCTCCGGCCTTGCTCCCGTGCTTTGGTCCTGAGGGGCTGGCAGTTGACAGGTCGGGGTCCTGTGTGCAGGGGACCCGTGTGGGGATGCTTTGTGCCACCAGCCAGGCTCTCGGTCGCGAGGCGCGGAGCCGGGACCAGCACGAGCCCCGCGCGCCCCCTGGCGGCGGAGCTGAGAAGAGACTCTCAGGAGATCAGGCGGCGCCCCCCCCCCCCCCCCCCGCGGGAGGTCTCAGCCGTCTACAGACTCTCCAGTGGGGCGGGGCCCGGTGTCCTCGGATCCTGGAACCCGCGAGCCTCTGGTCCCTCTGCCTGGCACTTCCACTGGCCCCAAATGCTCCTAGGCTCTGGGATTTGCTTTCTATACAGGAAAACCCCAGCAGCAGGCAGAGGCTTCCAAGACTGAGCCTCCAGCAGCGGGTGGGTGGGAGGCACTTCCTAGGACTGAGCATAAATTCCTTTCTTTTCACCTCTCCCTCCCCTCTTTGCACTTTGTCTCTGGAAGAGCAGTATATATATATATTTTCATGGCATATACTCCTTAATTAAATCTTAAAACAAGTACTGTACATTTTTCTGCAAAACAACAACAAAACTTCTGGGAGACAGGCAAGCGGATCTCTGAGCGTTCAAGGGTATCCTGGTCTACAGATGAAATTACAGGACAGCTAAGGCTAGGCAGAAAAACTCTTGTCTCCAAACAAAAAAAGACATACTGTATTTAGATTCTATTTTATGCATGAGTTTTTGCCTGCGTATGTATGTGCACCATTTATTTATGTGCCTGGTGCAGGTGGAGGTCAGAAGGCACAGACCTCCTGGAACTGTAGTGATGGGTGGCTGTGAGTCTCCGTGGGTGCTGGGAAGAGAACTCGGGACCTCTGGAAGAGCAGCCAGTGCTCTTAATCACTGAGCCACCTCTCCAGCCCCCTGAATGTTTGGCGCTGGGATTGACCGAGCTGGCTTTGAACTCACGTTTCTCAGGCATCCTCAGTACCACTACAGATTGGCTCTGCCTTTGAGCACTGAGAAATTAGCCTCCATGTTGATAGATAGATGGTGGACTGAAGTGTTGTTACCATCACTAAAGTGCAAAATAATCCACCAACTTTTAAGTATCAATTGTAAAGCAAATAGGTAATATTGAGTTAAATCAAACCCTGATATTATTATTATTATTATTATTTTTTTTTAGACCAGGCTGGCTTTGGCTTTGAACTCAGAAATCCGCCTGCCTCTGCCTCCCAAGTGCTGGGGTTAAAGGCGTGCGCCATCACTGCCCGGTCTTGTTTTTGTTTTTCAAGACAGGTCTTGTTTTTGTTTTTCAAGACAGGGTTTCTCTGTGTAGCCCTGGCTGTCCTGGAACTCACTCTGTAGACCAGGCTGGCCTCGAACTCAGAAATCCACCTGCCTCTGCCTCCCAGAGTGCTGGGATTACAGGTGTGTGCCACCACCACCTGGCCCCTAATATTTTTTTTTTAAATGGTATTGTCTCTGTCTAAAGGAAATGCAGGGACAAAAATGGAACATAGACTGAAGGAAAGGCACCCAGAGACCTCTCCACTGCGTGACCCATTCTATTCCCCAGACACCAAACCCTGACACTACTGCTGATGCCATGTTCTCACAGATGGAGCCTGGCATGGCTGCTCGGAGAGGCTCTGCCGGCACCGTAGACAGATGCAGATACTGCCAACCATGGACTGAGCCCCGGAACCCCAATGGAAGAGTTAGGGGAAAGGCTGAAGTGGCTGCAGGGGATTGCAACCCCATAGGAAGAACAACAATATCAATTAACTGGACTCCCTTAGAGCTCCCAGGGACTAAACCACCAACCAAGGAGTACACATGGAGGGACCCATGGCTCCACTGCATGTGTAGCAGAGGATGGCCTCATCTGGCATCAGTGGGAGGGAGGTGCTTGGTCCTGTGGAGGATTGATGCCCCAGAGAAGGGTGAGGCAGGAGTGAATGGGTAGGTGAGGGAGCACCCTCTTAGAGGCAAAGGAGAGGGGGAGGGAATTGTGTGTGTGGGGGGGTTGTGGAGGGGAGACAGGGAAGGGGGACATTTGAAATGTAAACAAATAATTAATAAAAAAAAAAAAACCCTAGTAATCACCAGCAAGTTGGGTTTTGGCTTTTGTTTTTGTTTTCTGTTGTTTTTTTGAGACAGGGACTCTTTGTAGCCCTGACTGTTCTCAAACTCAGAGATCTGCCTACCTCTGCATCCTGAGTGCTGGGATTAAAGGCATGCACTGCCGCGGCGACGTTTGGTTACCGTTACCGTGGAGATGGCATTCTGTATTTCCGCTCTGGAGGGTGGGGCTCTCAGTCTTTACTCCCTGGTTCTGAGGGTTGAACCCATGGCCTCACACAGGATTCTAAGGATCCTATCCTATCTCCTGGCCTTACAGCTGGTTTTTTGACTTTTCTGACGGCCTCAGAAACATTGGGGACACTGTCTTCAGTGGAATGGGCTGTGTTGGGGGACAAGTCCTGACTCTCAGATCTGGATCAGAATGTTGGAACTGACATCTGGGCAGGTCGGCCATGGAGTAGGCTCCAGCAGGCGCTGGCCTTTGACTCTGCCTTTGAACAGTGAGGGGTCATAAGAGCACAAAGCCTTTGGGAAAAGGTCATTTGATCTCCAAAGGAGTTGGGAACACAGGTTGAGACTCATTGCTCTAGAGGACGGCACTTACGAAAGAGTACATGCTTCTATGCTGCTGCCAGCACAAAACTCTTGAAATCTGCAGGAGGGTTTCTTGGGCTTTGTATTGAGGATCTGGCCCTGGAACTCTTTATTTACAGCACGCTGACTCTGTGCTGAGATCCACTTGCTTCTGCCTACTGAATGAATGAGTCAGAGGATTAAAGGCATGTACTACCATGCCTGGCCCAGAAGGGCATCTTTAAAAACATCATTCCTGGGCTGGAGAGATGGCTCAGCAGTTAGGAGCACTGACTGCTCTCCAAGTTCAATTTCCAGCACCCACATGGTGGCTTACAATCATCTGTAATGGGATCTGATGCCCTCTTCTGGTGTGTCTGAAGACTACAGTGTACTCACATACATAAATACATCTTTAAAAAAATTGTTACAATCTTTTCAAATGTATATAGTGTATATATGCATGAAAAATACACGTGTGAGAGTATATATGTTTGTATTTCCACCACCATAGATAAGCACACAGCCTTGAACTAGAGGGAACACTCCTTTGAGGTAACTTTAAATACTCAAGGGGTTGGATAACCTTTCCCTTCCCAGAGGTTGTAGCTCTGGAGACCAGGCTTCAGCCACAGTGAACTATTTTGTGGTCATCCTAAACTTTGCCTTTCTGCCTTTCTTCTAAGGTAGGGCACCCCAAGATCCAGTGTTTCAGCAACTCAAACCCCAGGGGAATGTCTGTTGGCTTTCAGACCGAGAGAAATTGGTAAGTGCAACCTTTGGGACCCCCAACTTTCTAAAATCATAAACTTTAGACCCCTTCCCCTTCCTGGAAAAGGAGCTATGCTTCAGCAAAGCAGGACCAAGGCTGACACCCTGAAGGCCACTGAGGGTAGAAGTCATGAGTGGAAAGGGCTGTGGACTCCTGGGGCTGTGACCCACATTTCCCTGTTCAATCAAAAATGGGTTCTGTGAATTCCCAAAGCCTCTTGGGTGTAAAAACTCCAAATCTGTATTAGAACCTTAGTGTTCCAAGTGGGGAAATCCACAGTAGCCTTTGATAGGGTTATGGGGTTGAATCAGGGAACTGAGTGCCAGAAGTCACTAGTCCAGACTTCACTGTCCAGCCAAGGGCCTGAGGATGCAGGGCTGAACCTGAAGGAGCCAGGCTCCTAGACACAGGACTCAAGAGCTCTGGTTTCTAGCCCTTTGGGGGAGGGGCTGGTGAGGACCTAGGAGTGCCTCATTGCCCTACCTCATTCAAGGAACAGCTCAAGCTGTCTGGGGCCTGTCCTGCCCCTTCCCCTTGCCAAATTTCTCTTAACAGGAAGATATGAAGATGTCTCCTGGAGACAGCATCGCTATGCCTGGTTAACAACTCTGGAACAGAGTCCAGGAAGCCCTTGTGTCAGGTCTTCTGATAGTTCAGAAGACTGGATGGCATCGCCACCTACTGGCTGGCTTGTGCATGTGAGCTATCATGGAATTGAAAGGCTCCTCAGGAAGGGCAAAGTTAGCATTGAGCACACAGGCTGCAGTCCAGACACTGACCATCAAGTGCAGCCTAAGTTCACATCTTCAAACAGGATGAGACCACCACCCCCAGCTTTGCAGGGACGGCTGTGATGCTCACACCTCGCCCACCGTCTGTGGGCAGGCCCTTCTGGTTATTGCTGCCTCAAAGTGACACACCATCCTGATTTGTCCTTTGTCATGTTGGGTGTGTGTGGGCAGCTCTGATTTATCAAGTTCAGCCATTTGCCAAGGTATATACACATTTTATTTAAAAAAGTTTACAGTTTTCATTATACACAACTATTAAGAGGTTATAGTCAGAGGAGGCATTTGTCCAGGTGACAGACATGCCCACTAGATCATCACAATGCAAGGAAGGCGGAAGGAGGCGATAGGGTGAGGAGGGAAAGCGGTAAAAAGCTTAGATTTCAATTAAGGGCCGGTAAGTCCCTTTTATCTCTTCAAGTATCACACAATGTGTACCAAATACAATCAGTAATTAAAGGCCATTTCTTCCCACACCCACAGCCGAGTAATTGCTAAACCAAGGGCCCTGGCCACTCCTCAGGCGCGGGAAGCCGCACACCCCTGGCCCCCAGGGGCCACCACTCCGTCCAATTCCTAAAGAGCTGGCCAAGGTGTTGAGCGGCCAGAGGAAGATGAACATGGATTCAGAAGTCCAAAGAATGCAGTTCTTTGTGCCCAATCAGAAGTTGGTTTCACTCAGCAAGGCTATGACCCGGTTAGAAGCTGACAAAACAAACTGCTAACTTTTGCAAATGGGCTTTTTTTCTGAATCACTAAAACACAGAAGGGTCACATGCCACTTAAAATCCAATGCCAGCACTCAGAAATCTGACCCAGAGAGACTAGAAACTGGCAGAGGATCTGTCATGATTCTTAGCCACTCCAAAAGGTGGCCTAGAAAATGCAAGTATCAGGTCAAGGCTACCTAGAACTCCAGGGAGCCCTTTCCAGGGCGCGGTTCCTGAGAAGGGGTACTCCTCGGGAGCCTAGATCAGCCGGTTGGCAATTAGAACAGCGTTTGAAGTGGACAAACACTCTAGTGCTGGAGAGATGGTGCAACTTCTGATAACTCATTAATAGAAACGCTGGTTGAGGCAGCTCCGCACCGAGAGGGCGGAGACCGCCGATAAAACAATTTCAAATGCCAGGGGTCTAGGTTGGCAACCATGGAACGCAGCCCACTGGCCCTGGTGCTGGGCTTCCAGGGGCACAGGAGCGGGGCAGGTTTGGGCTGCCATGCACAGCCACCTGCTTGTCGGTGTTTGGCAAGGGCTCAAGTCATCAACAGGGGCTAAGGACGGCTTCCACTAGTAAAGCACAAGGCAGGACCTCAACACCCAGGAGCTAATGGGCAGGCAGACTTACTGCTGCAGATCTCACTTATGTACTGCGGGGACCCAGAGTCCTCGGTCCCAGGCAGACCCTTCCCCCTGCTCCTTTGTAATTAGGGTGTGGTCGCCTAGTAGCTAGGAGCAGGGAGGGCCGAATGCTTGCAGACTTCCTAACAGAGTCAAGGCCCAGAGAGCTGCAACGTGCACTGAACCAGACTGGCACCAGTATCGAGGGTGGAGTGACATGGGGGCAGTCACGGGAACGCCAGTGCTTCATCATAAGTCTGGACGCCACACTCTGTGCTCAGGCTGTGCAGAGGCGCGGGAATGTCTCCCCACTGGAGCAATGCAGATCCTGGGGAGGGTCAAGGGCCGCAACTACTCACCCGCTCCCCAAACTTGGCTCTGTTTTGATGGGTTTTGTATTTTTTTTTCCATCAATATCAAAAGCAATTATCTGGACTTTTTTTTTTTTTATTGAGGGGGAGGTAATCAGAATACTATTTTTATACAGCATTGAAAAAAATACATTTTCTATTGTCCGACTTCACAATCAGCACCCCGCGGTTCGAGCCTGCCTAGGTAGCACTCACGTGAAGCTATGGCAGGAGCAAAGGGCATCCGCAGGGAAGCAGGCTGCAGGGGACCACAGCGGAGGACAGCGGCCAGGCAAGCAGTTACACGGCACACAGCTCAAGCCGCCTCTCCACAGGCCAGGGTGCCAGAGGATGGGCGGCGACCCAAGCCAAGCACCCCACAACTGCATTTCCCCAAGGAGACCTTTTGCTTCATGCCCGTAATTAACATAAGTAAATTATTTGTCTTTTTATTTAGGAAAATAATCATGCTAGAAGTTGTACTTTATATAGATTTTCAAAGGAAAGACTGATTGTGCTTTTTTAATTAAAAAAAAAAAAAGATAGGTGTCTTCCAACCTCACCGACTTAACCTTGTGGAATATAGCACTTCTAAACTAAAACACACATCAAAAGAAAGGTTAGTCCAGTGGGACATTCAGAATGTCTTCAGAAGGTCTTGTGATTGGCTACTTCTACTGTTCTGGTTTCGGCAAAAAGAATACAGAGCAGAGCTGCTGTCTAAACTGTCTCCAAATTCCCTCCAGAGTCAGGTCTGAACTGCTGGGCCCTCTGGATGGCAGTTAGCTGGTAGCAGCAGGCCAGGCACCTCCGGCCGACTGACTGGCCATTACTGGTTACCACGGAGGGAGAAGTGTTGCCCCCGCCTACCTGCCTCCGTAACAACTCACGAAAGTGGTTCTTCCCACCTCGGACCACTTTGGTACAAAAACTTCCGTTTGTTTCAACTGTTACCCATCGTAAATTTAGGATGTTCTGGGTCTCAGACACCCACACTACCTACTCCTGTAAGCAGCTGGCAGCTTCCAGGAGGAAAACTAAGGCTGGAGGTCAAGGGTCGATGACGAGGCCAGTCTTCCTCCATCTGATGGTCCACTGAGTGCCTTGTCCAGGGAGGAGACTGTCTCTTGGTAGGTGAAAATTAAATCTGTAACCTGTCTAGGTACAATTCACACAAATAAAAAGAAAAACAAAAATCCAAACAAAGCTGCTTCCAGTCTCCAGCTGCCCAGGCAATGGTCTCCGACAGGCCAGCGCTAGGCCTGGGTGTCACTTGGCATCTTCAGTCACTTCTCCTCCAGTCCTGTTCTCTCAAAAAGCTCTGCTGGATGAAAAGCTGTACACCCCACGAAGAAATGGGCTCAGAAAATGCTCCCCAAATGTTCTCTTTCCAAGGCAAACCAATGTGGCTGCAGGCCTGATAGCACGGAGGGCAGGAACCTACCTAGAAAAATGCACTTAAATCTGAGTCAAAAAAAAAAAAAAAAAAACCAAAAAACCAAAAGCCCTAAGTCTCACTTCTCACTCAACTCCCGGCTCCCGCTGCTCCTCACTCAGGACTAGGGAGCAGCTGACAAGGACAGAGCAGCTTCCATGGAGGCTCTCAACGCACGCACGCTTCTCAACCCTTCCTTCCCACTCTGGAAAAGCACTGTTCTATCTTCATCCAAGAGCTGGTAGATTTGGTTTGTTTCTTTGGAACCATCAATAAAAAGAAGCAAACTTTTCCTGTTTTTCTCATGTTTCCCTATCAGAGCGGCAATCTCCTGACAGTTCAGTAGCACACAGGCTGACTTGGCCAAATGGACTTATGAATGCATGCATTCGGACCGCATATTGCTACCAAAATGGAATGTGGGAATATGCTATGCACCTCAGGTTGAGAAATGACCAAGAAATCAAGATCTAAAGGGTGATATATAATATATATATATCAATGCTATTATTCATAAAAACCTTGTTTAGTAATAAAAAAAATTGCTTTGTTTAAATATGAATATTAGAGTCTGCTTCTCATGGTTAGGAAATAATAGTCTTTCTGAAAAGCAGATGCCTTTTCTACTACAACTCCATGTCCTGGGCCTCATCTTCTGAGAAGTCAGACATAGAACTCTCTGATGAGCTGTCGCCAGTGCCCTCCTCCTGCTCCTTCAGGGCCTCCTCAGTTGCGTACTTCTGGATGTACTCTGCACAGGGGTGGGGGTAGGGGAAGAAAACACAGGGTGTGAGTTCAGCGACTCCAAGATACAAACTTACCTGCTCTCCCAGTGTTATGGTAACAAAAAGCCAAGGGGATTCCCAAAGAGGAAGTGACTTGTCTGGGTTGAATTGGGCAATCCACACTTTCTATTTTCCATGTAAATAAAGTGATCTATCTCCTAGACAGAAATATGGTGGTTCTACAACCACCAGGACATCCCACCCATGAAGATTATGCTTCCAGAGCCTAGGCCAAAGTCCCAGCTGAGAAAGGATTTAAGAAGTGTTGAACTAACAACAGCTTTGTTCCTAAAAGCACACTCTGCGTAAATAAATTGCCTACACATCCTTCGGAAGGGCAGTGGTGGGAATCCCCTCAGGGCACAAGCTGGACACAGGGCCCGCCCCCCCAGAGCCTCCCGCTGTGCCTCTTCCAGTGGTGCAGTTGAAGCTGCTGCGAGGAGGAGGCAGATCACACAGGCCTGCCAATACTGATGAGACAGGAAGGAACATTTCCCTATTTCCTTCAGTTTTGTTTTGTGAGACAGTTTATTCTTGACTGGCCTGGAACTTGATGTGTACCAGATTAATTTAAAACTTGACATGAGGGAGGCTGGAGAGATGGCTCAGCGGTTGGGAGCACTGACTGCTCTTCCAGAGGTCCTGAGTTCAATTCCCAGCAACCACATGGTGGCTCACAACTGGGGATGGGATGCCCTCTTCTGGTGTGTCTGAGGACAGCAACAGTGCACTCACTTAACTTGCCGTGAGCTGAGGACTTGCCCAGTGCTGAGGACAGATGTGTACCACCACACTCCAGACTTTCTTTTTGAACAAAGTTTGTAGACCTCAAACTTAGACCCCTTAACAAATATGTAACTATGTAACAAATATAGTTAAGATTTTTTCCTTTTTAGACAGGAGCTCCCGTATTCCCGGCTGGCTCTAACTTGAGGCCAAGGATGATTAGAACTTCTGACCCCTTTGCCTCTTCCACCATTCTTAAATGCCGAGACTACAGGCATATACCACCATGCCTGGTTAAAAATGTACTTTTTAGAATAAAAAAAAATGGTAATTTATGTGCATGTGTGTGCACCGGTGAGTTGCAGGTGTGGGCTACCCTATGGTTGGCTGGAAATTTAACTTGGGTTTTTTTTTTTTTTGGAAAGAGCACCAAGTGCTGTTAACTACTGAGCCATTCTCCTGCCCAGGGTGTTTATTTCTGACTCCTGGCTGGCCAGCCTACTTTCCCTTCCCAGAAGTTACATCTTTTAAGATATTAAAAAACAACCAAATGTCTAGAAAGCATTTGAGAAGGCTCTTCAGAAGAACAAGAAATTATGAAAAAGGTCACTGATGGGGAGAACAAAAACAGACACAGGGCAGATATGGAAGGAACTGGATGAGGCTCAGACAGGAGTTAGAGACATTTCAGTCCCCACTCTGTCAATTCTGTATATAAGGGTACATTTATAGTCTTAGTATCACCAAAACTATGTAGCTAGGCTATAAAAAACTAAACAGTATTTTAAAAAAAAATCTCATATAGTCCAGGCTAGCTTCAAAAATCTCTACATAACCAAGGATAACCGTGAAATTCCAACCTCCCTGATTCAAACACCCTATGCATGTGACAGTCTGTAGTGCTGGGGACTGAAGCCAGAGTGTGTGTACGCCAGGCAGGCACTGCATTAGCTGAGACACACCCTCCCAGCACTTGGGAGGTAGAGGCAGGAGATCTATGTGAGTTTAAGGCCCACTTGGTCTACAGAGCCAGCTCCACAACAGCCAAGGCCCCACAAAGCCCTCCTCAATAAATAAACAAAAATTTGAAAAGGGAAAAAATAGTAACCAAAGTAAAACTCTGAAGAAAATGAGGCAGAATGTAGAGATCTTGGTGAGTACACGCTAATCAAGAAATGCTGACCAGGCCTGTAAATCAGATCAGATATTTACATGAAAATTCATAAAAGTAGCAAAATTATGGTTATGCAATAGCAGTGAAATGTTATTGTTGGCTGTCACAATATGAGGAACTGTATTAAAGGATCCCAGCATTAGGAAGGTTGGGAACATCTGCTCTATAGGCTAGTTTTTCTTCCTAACAGAGGGAGTGAATACACCTCAGTAGCCCAAAATCATCCAACTAGACTGTCACAGAATGAACCAATTAAGTAAAAAAGTAGATTACCTCAGGACTAAAGGAAAAGAGGTGGAATACCTCAGGACTGAGATGCCACTCAACAAAGTCGTGTGTGAGTACCTGCGTTTGCATGGAGGCCAGAGGCTGATGTCAGGCCTCTTTTTTTGTTCTCCATCTTCCAGGGCCTCCAAGGATTCTCCTGTTTTTCTACTCATGCTAATGAGGCAAGTACTTTAATGACTGAGCTCGATTGATCTCCAGTCTCCCTAGCAAAAATGTTTTTGCTTTTGGTTGGTACAAGTTGTTTTGGTTGGTTGCAATTTTGGTTTCTTTAAAAACAGAACGACAATAACAACAACAATAACAGTACGTATGTATGTATGTATGTATGTATGTATGTATGTATACATGTATGTAGCCTTTTGTTTTAATCCCAGGTGTGGGGCTGTTTCAAACTGACTGCAGTGGTTGTAATTTGCCAGGTGCTCTAAGAGAGGCATGGTTTTCTGAGACAGTTTCTGCAACTGTATGATGGTGGACTTCTGGGAACTTCTGGAGAGCATATAAATGTTGGGAGCCCCAGTTGGAGGTGTTGGCTATTCAGCAGGTTGGTGGCAATTTATTAGGAGTCATGGTCAGAGAGACAGAGAAAAATGAGATTCTGGGATCTCTCTCTCCTATCTAGTGAGGAGGAGGCAGGGAAAAGAATATACAAAGCAGCAAAGATTGGCCGCAACAGGCTCTCTGCACACAGCTCTGCTAACTCAAGAGCTCTGCCTGCCTCTGTTCCAAGTGCTGGCTGGCTTAGCAAAGGTTTGGAGCAGGGGAGTTACCTGTCTTTAGACACCGTCAAGGCTCCCATGTCCACCCTCAGGCTGCATAGTACTCAACCTTGTTTTTACACCCGAATTTTAACAAAGATTTATTTTTACATTTACTGATGTGGATGGGTGTGTCTGTGTGCGTGGGGGCAGAGTACTCCCGGAGGCCAGAGACACTGGATCCTTTAAAGCTGACACTCTAGGCAGTAGTGGTCTAGAATCGCACTGTGGGCATGAGTGCTAAGCACTGAACTCAAACCACTGGTGTGGCATGTTGAATCATAATGCCCCCCATAGCCGGGCGGTGATGGCGCACGCCTGTAATCCCAGCACTCTGGGAGGCAGAGGCAGGCAGATTTCTGAGTTCGAGGCCAGCCTGGTCTACAGAGCGAGTTCCAGGACGGCCAGGGCTACACAGAGAAACCCTGTCTCGAAAAGAAAGAATGGCCCCATAGACTCATCCATTTGAACACTTGGCATCCAGTTATGGAAACTGTGTGGGAAGGTTCAGAAGGTGTGGCCTTACTGGAGGAGTTATGCTACTAGTCTCTCCTTACAGTGACGGACCAGTGACATAGCCACTCTAGAGGAGTAATGTGCTTCCTTGGCTGCTGAGACATGCAACCGCTGCATGCCACACCTGCATTCCCAAGTGGACCTCAGTGGTAACCCACACCTAGGGGAGAGAAGTAGCCATGACTCTTCTGTGTTGAAGTATGCTAAGATAACCTGGGAGAGGGTCAGGCCTGGACACAGCCACTCTGAGTCCATATTCCTAGAGGTTACCAAACACCATGAATAAGCAGCGCAGGGAGAGGGAGCCTGGGGGTAAAAGCATAAACTGGTCATAGACAACGGTCGTATTCAGGAAATGGAATGACACCCATCTCTGCCTGGAAGGAAACACAGAGCTGTAAGGAGGCCAGGATGGGGCCTGAGAAGCGTCCACAGGATAGGAGGAGGTGAGGCTCTTCAGTAGAGCAGGGAAACAACAGTGTGGCTTCAGGGCAGGCAGGGAGCAAAGC
The DNA here is from genome assembly GCF_947179515.1 of Apodemus sylvaticus. Lineage (NCBI taxonomy): Eukaryota > Metazoa > Chordata > Mammalia > Rodentia > Muridae > Apodemus > Apodemus sylvaticus. The sequence continues at coordinate 54,294,562 of NC_067473.1, forward strand.
CTGAGTCCCTAGGGGGCAGAGCAGACAAGGGTTTTGGAAATGCGTGGTCCCAGGAGCAAGGGGAGCTAAGGGACAAGTCGGTGGGGGTGAGTTAGTACAAAAGTACAACAGAGAGCAGGAGGAGTTCAGACACAACAGCCACAGCTATCAGAGGGCCAAGGATCCCAAACTGACCCTCAATATGGACAGCACAGAAAGGTAGGGGTCCCGGAGACAGAAGTAGCTAGCTATCCTAGGATGAACATAGGTCTGTTTCTTTGGTAACTAGGACCAGAGCAAACCTGTAGTACAGGTAGAGTAATACTATATTGCTAAGGCCTAATGGGTGTTAGAACTATAGAAACATTTTCTGTATTAAAATACCCATGAAAGTCAGGCGTGGTGGTGCACGCCTGCAATCCCAGCACTTGGTAGGCAGAGGCAGGAGGATTTCTGAGTTTGAGGCCAGCCTGGTCTACGGAGTAAGTACCAGGACAGCCAGGGCTATACAGAGAAACCCTGTCTCGAAAAACAAAAAAAACAAAACCAAAACAAAAGATACCCATGGTTTACAGACAGTGGTAAATGAAGGCAAGGTCAAGATTTTAGTATAGCTTCCTAACAACTTTTATCTGACTGAAATTGCATTTTTCTTGGAATACAAGTTTTTTTTTTGCTATGTACATTACTGTGTTGTATTAAATTAGGTTATTAATTTGCAATGTACTTGAGACCTATGAAAATGAACATTTCTACTTTATTTAAACAAAAATACTCAACAATATTCCACAGAGACCTGGGGATAGGAGAAAACAAACAGTAGGAAACTATTATTCAACACATGGTCCCCAATGTTCCAGTTTGACTTAAGCCTGGCACAGCTAAATGGGAAAACCTATGTATTCAAGCTCTCCTAACATCCCTTTAGAGCCATTGCTGGCGAATGGATTCTGAGCACTGAGGCTCCTGCTGCTCTGCACCCTGTGCAGATGAGCACATCATTAGCTGATAGGAGGGAAGCCAGTGCCTGCTGTGTGTGCAGAAGGAGCAGGCGCTGCCAGACTCAGTCTCTTCCTGTTACGCTTTTATGCACCTACAGCTTTCATAGACAAGCTCTCAAATGCAGACCCAGGGGAAGGGGCAAGCAGGGGTGGTGGCTATAGCCCAACAGAAATGCACTGAAGAGGAAAAGGTAATCAAGCTTCAGGTGTCCTTTCCCAGCCTCATGCGAGTGAGGGGATACAGGCTCTGAACCCTAAGAAGGAGTCAATGAGGCCATGCCCCTGCAGTCTCTCCTTAGATCAGAGAATACCTACAAGGAACTATCACTTAAGGAGGCTTTGGGCCAGCGGTGGTGCGCACCTTTAATCCTGGCAATGAGGAAACAGAAGCAGGCAGATCTCTTGAGTTCTGGGACAGCATGGTCTACAGAGTAAGTTCTAGGACAGCCAAGGCTATACAGAGAAACCCTGTATCAACAAACAAACAAACAAACAAACAGACTAACAAACAAACAAACTCTAAATGGTCAACTAAAAGCAAAAGGCATTTAGATCACCTTTAATCTTCTGCTTGTACTCTTCTGGCCGGTGGAGGTACATGGCTGCGGCGTCACCATTGAGAGGGTCTATGGGGTTAGGGTAGGCCAGCAACTGGGGCAGGAAGGACTCAAATATATTGGTAAGATCTGAAAAAACAAACAAAAGACCACTTCAGGCATGGGAACATGCAATTTTTATCTAATTAACTGGAATTCAGTAGTCAAGAATGCTCTCTCTTGGGCTGGAGAGATGGCTCAGCAGTTAAGACTGCTCTTCCAAAGGCCCTGAGTTCAAATCCCAGCAACCACATGGTGGTTCACAACCACCTGTAATGAGATCTGATGTCCTCTTCCGGTGTGTCTGAAGACAGCTACAGTGTATTTACATATAATAAATAAATAAATCTTAAAAAGAACACTCTCTCTAAAAAATATTATTTATATTTACAGGTATGTGTTTTAGGCTGCGTGTATGTGTGTCATGTGCATGCCAATGCCCATGAAGACCAAGGGTGCTGCAGACTACAGATAGGTCCCCAGAAGAGCAGCAAGCACACTTAACCACAGACTACCTCTCCATTCAACACCCCTCCTCCTCTTGCTCAGCTATTTAAACACTTAGTTCTACAATGGAGATGATTTCCCACAGAGGTATGTTTCACAATAACATATCAACACCAACTATATTTAAAATGGAAACTTAAGCAGCCACAAGAGCATATGCAGAGCATTCTCTTTGAAGGGCAGTTTTCTCAACCTTTACAACTTTTTTTTCTTTGCACTGTTGAAGAATTCGAATCCAGGATCTTATGATAGACTGGTACAATCACAGCCCCATTTTCCCCATGTAAATTCACTCCATTTCCCAAGCAGAAACACACTATTATTACACATCACATCTTAATAGTCTATTCTACCCCCCAGCTACTGTTCCTTTGTGACACATCATATTCCTATGTGCATGCATGAGGATTGTGGGGGAGCATCTGCTGTGATGTGTGTACCGGAGTCAGGCAACTCTGTGGAGTCCACTCTCTCCTCCACCTTTACGTGGTTTCAGGAGAATGAACTCAAGAAGCCAAGCGTGCATTGCAAAGGGCTTACCCACACTAAGCCATCCAATATTGAAGGTTGGTGTGTTGCTATGTATTGTAATGCTAAACACTGGCCCTGGTTGCCCTCATACTCCAAGGGATGTTGTGTAACCTTGCCCCACCAAGCTATCCCTGACTTGTCAATAGAGATGCCTACAGTCTATAGCTAGGCAGAAAAGGTAGGAGGAGTTTCAGTACTCTAAGGAAGGGGTGGGTGGGGAAGAGGGAAAGAGAGAGAAGGACAGACAGAGATAGACAGACACAGACAGAAACACACAGAGAGAAGACACCATGAGGGTTGGCCGACTGGAGTAAGAGTGACCCAGTCAGAATGTGGCAAATTAAAATTTGGGGTTATTGACAGGGAAGTAGACAAAATAGCATTGAGGGCAGATACCTGCCCAGCTCCAGTGCTTTAAGGCTTATTATAAATAATAACTGTTTTGTGTCTTTTATTTGAGAACTGAATGATTCAAGGTGGGGTAGAAGCCCTTTATTAACTAGTTCAAAATGAGTTAGTTTCCTGTAAAAATATTTTTGTTTTATATATGTGTTTTATGCCTGCACATGTCTGTACCATGTGTGCAGAGTCCACAGCTGCTGAAAGAGGCATCCCACTGAACTGCAGTGACATACAGGTGTTGAGAATGGAAACCTTGGTTCTCTGGAAAAGCAACCAGAGTTCTTAACACTGGGTTCACTCTCCAGCCCTAGGAATAATTCCTTAAAATAGACAAGTTTTACAATTCTCAAAACCCTCTACTGTATATCACTTGCTGTTTGTGATGCAGGGTCTCCCATAGAGCAGGCTGCCACAGACTGGAGGATGCCTGTATATTCCTACTTCAACGCCCAGGTCCCAGGATCACAAGCAATTCCAGCATTCATGAGGTTGAAATACAACCTGAGCTATCTAGTGAATTCCTTGCCTATGGAAATCTTATTTTGGAAGGGGATATTTAATATTCTGCTCCCCTAGCTCCTTGGCAACAGATCACTAAGTATATCAGCTGGATTTGAACTCATGATCCTCATGAATGCTGGGACTGTAAGAATGGAATGGTATTAATTTCTACTGGATATAGACATAATGAAGTTCAATTATTCAAGGTAAGGGCAGGAACCTACACAATCCAGTTATAAATAACTAAGATAACCAAACTACTGTTGAGTTGGGATGTGATTTCATCCTCAGTGCCTCTCTGTAAAGTGAACCTCAGCCCTCTTCCCACTTCAACTAAGTAGTCATAAAAACAATCTTATCTCTAGAAGGAACACTGAAGTAACAACCCCTCCCCCTTTTATTCCCTTATCTTACTTGATTTGGTCTATTTTTAGAATGACTGCCTAAGTACAGTTACAGGGCCTGGCAGTGGTGGCGCATGCCTGTAATCCCAGAACTCTGGGAGGCAGAGGCAGGCAGATTTATGAGTTTGAGGCCACCTGGTCTACAGAGTGAGTTCCAGAACAGCCAGGACTATTCAGAGAAACTCTGTCTTGAAAAAAACAAATCCACCCCCCCCCACCACCAAAAAAAAGTACAGTTACTGGTGAATACTTTACCTAGCCTCACTACCCCCAGGGAATGAGTATATGGAAACACTGGCCATCACAACAGGTGGGATGCTACTGACATCTGCTGGGTAGGGACCAGAAATGCTATTAAATGTTGTTATATAGGGGCTGGAAAGATGGCTCAGAGATTTAGAGTGTTGGCTGCTCTTCCAGATAACCCGGGTTCAATTCCCAGCACCCACACAGCAGCTCACAACTGTCAGTTAACTTCAGTTCTAGGAGATCCAACACCCACTCCCCCCCCCCCCCACGCCAAACACAAATGAACATTAAAAAAAAAGGATACACCTACAACAAAGAATTATCAGAACCAAAATGGTATTTGTTGTAAGTCTGAGAAATCCCACATTAGACATAAAAAGATCAATCAAAACTTTTCAGACAATTGGAGTAAATACTTTAGATCTATAGTCAACAAGGTTGTCTGCTCAGTACAGCTCTGTGGCTGTGGGTCCATGCAGCCAAAGAGAACCACCACAGAGGAGCATGACTATGCTGGAGTAAAGCCTGATGAGAGAGAGAGAGAGAGATGCAGCACAGGGGTAGACCGCTGACCCAGCAAGCCCAGCACTGTAAAAGAAGAAAACCTTTCAGACTGTAGGTTCTTCCTGCTCACTTCCTGAAGTTCTAGAGTTGTGCTTTTCAACCAAACATTTTGCAGAGATAAAAATTTCCTATCATGGGCTGGAGAGATGATGGCTCAGCTGTTAAGTGCACTGACTGCTCTTATGAAGGTCCTGAGTTCAAATCCCAGCAACCACATGGTGCCATCTGTAATGGTATCTGACACCCTCTTGTGGGGCATCTGAAGAAAGCTACAGTGTACTTACATATAATAAATGGATAAATCTTCAAAAAAAAAAATCCTATCTCTGAATTATCCTAAGCAGCTGTCAAGAATCATGTCTGCTAAGCACCTGAGATGTGGTGAGTGTGAACAGGAGATAAGCTTTCCCTTTATTACAGCCTGAGTACTGTGATGTGCCCACTGTGATGATGTGGGCAGTAGATCCTGTACCAGAGTCCCCGGGCAGCTAGCTCAGTCTCTTCTCCCACTGAGTAGTTCCCTCGGGAATGTGAAGACATGCCTCAGAGGTTTCTACCGGGGCTTTAAAAGGCCATCTTCAGAACAGTCCCATGGAACTAAATTACAGTAAAGTCCCACACCAGGACCCCAGTGCTAAACATTTTAAACGGGAGGGCAAACAAAACAATTTCTCCTAAGAATTTCATCATTTATAATTTTTAAAATCTAGAAGCAACATGTTCCTAGTGGTGATTCTCCTCCCTTGGTCTCTGCAGGTGTTAGCACCAGGTCCAGCTAACAGTATCTTTAAGACACGTTAAGGGTCTGGGGATGTGGTTCAATCGGTACTGTTTGCCTAGCATGCACTAAGCTATGGGTTTGACCTGTAGCATTCCACACATAAGGCAGGTGCAGCACCGCACACTTGTGAGCCTAGCACTTGGATGGTATACTTAATAAAACATGGAAAGTAGGCCCGGACTTACTGGATTATTCCTGTAATCTCGGCACAGGGGATTCGGATACAAGGAGAGTCTGAGACAGCTGAATTACACAATGAAACCCACTTCCCATCCACACCACAACAAAAACCCAAACCAAAGGAAAAAAAATGCTTTTTATTTGCCTTCCCAATTAATTCTGGGAAGAATGAATTAAGTATGACAACAGGTTAAATGCTGTGCATAGTGGTGCACTGAGAACACAGAGGCAGGGGGATTTCGGTGAGTCTGAGGCAAGCACTGGAACCCAGTGAGCTCCAGGAAGCCAAGGCTACACAGGAGGACTGTCTCAAAGAAACAAATAAACAAACAAACAAACAAACAACAAACCCCAGACAGACAATGGGCTGAAAATGCCGAACACTATATATATTAAGAGGACACACTTGTCATCCCAGTGCTGCTGAGACAGCGGCAGAGGTGGTCAGGCCCCCAGAGCTCGCCAGACAACAGCTTTGCCAATTTGGTGATATTCTACACCACTAAGAAACCCTGTCTCAAACAAACGGTTCAAGGTATCTGAGAAACAGCATCCACAGTTGTACTGGGACCTCCTAACAGCCCCGTCTACACTCAGGAGCCGCTGCCCACTCCTACTTAGTCCTGCTGCCCCATTCTCCCAGTGCAGGCACCCAACAAGCTTACTGTGATTTCACAGTATTTGTAATTTACTAATTAGCTTTGTAAGCCCCATGTGGTAGCATACATTTAATTCCAGCATTCAGAAGCAGAGTTTGAGGCCAGCCTGGTCTATATAGTTGAGTTCCAAACAAGCCAAGGCTACAAAGACCTCGTTCCACCCATCTCCCCCAAAGAATTAGTTCTGTATACACACAAGCAATACACAAATGCTGATAACTACAAAATCTTTATGACAGTTCCTTATATTTCTTCTAGTTTTATTAGATTTGACATGCCGCAAAAAATAATTTTATGAAAACCCATTCCCTTCTGATGAAGGCAGCAGGTTCACTAAGCACACTTGCCCTTGGACTCTGATGGTTGGAATGATAATGGTCCTAAAGGCATGTCTGTTTGATTTGTTTTTCTTTCTTTTTCTTTTTTTTCCTTCCTCGAGACAGGGTTTCTCTGTGTCACCCTGGCTGTCCTGGAACTCACTCTGTAGAACAGGCTGTCCTGGAACTCAGAAATCCACCTGCCTCTGCATCCCAAGTGCGCCACCACCGCCTGGGCATGTCTATCTGAATGTCTGGTTCCGGGCTGGTGGACTGTTTAGGAAGCATTAGCAGGCGTGTCGCTGGAGGAGGGCATGCCTACCTACCCCTGCAGAGGAGAGAGGGGTGAGACAGGTGGTACTTAAGTCCGCTCTCCACTGTTGTGCCCAGCCACGCCTGCTACCATGGACTCACCTCTGAAACTGCAGCAAGCCCCAATTAAATGCTTGCCTTTTAAGTTGCTTTGGCTATAAGAATAAAAAGTAAGATAGACCCCAAACTTCAAACTTCAGAAAGGAGTTTTTCTGTTTGTTTTGTTTTCAAGACAGGGGTTTCTCTCTGTAGCCCTGGCTGTCCTGGAACTCAGAGATCCAGGGTGCGATTGGGCTTTTCTCTGCCTGCTTCGTCACAATGCCTCTGCCATGTCCCATCTCTGTCAGGCTGGACCTTAAAAGGCATTTAGGACTCCAAATTCTCGCCTTGACAACCAGAAAAAACTCCTTAAAGCAAACAGTTCTTTTCACAATCGAGTTCCAGCTCTAGAACATATGCTTGGCCTGCCCAAGGCCCTGAACTTTGTTGTTAGCACCAACAAGACCTGACAGAGAAGTGTGTCCTTTTCTGTGTTCTGTCCAGGGCTGGCTAACCTGGGCAGTCAACAGCCACAATCACCCTTCTCCTCTGTTTTGTAATTCAGTAAGGAGCGGGTGGAAAGAGGAGGAAATAAAAAAATCTTGCTCACACTTAAGAGAAATAGATGAGCCCAAGTCACAGGGGGTCACAATTCCTGTGGTCTAGAACCCATGATTCCTTCAGTGACTTATACAGGGCTTTCCTAGGATCCTGGCCATTGTAATTCAAACTTATGACTAAGTAAATTATGGTCATTATAATCACAGTATTCATATCCTTGACTACTAGGGAAAAACCAGCCACCGAATTTCCAATATCCCACCTCAATTTGCAAGCAAATCAGGAGTTTTTACCATTCTCAGACTAGAGCCAACCATGAGATTTTACTTCAGTACTCAGCCATGCTGAGGACTATCTACTATATAAGAGAGCCAGTGTGGGGGTTGTGGGGTGTTTTAAGAACTGAACAGACCAGGGCATGGTGGTGCAGGCAAAATTCCCAACACCTGAGAGCCATCTTGTGTTACTTCGAGACCTCATCTCAAAACAGACAAGACAGACAGACAGAAAACAGCTGGGTGGTGATGGTGGTCTATGCCTTCTATCCCAGAGGCATAAAAAGGCAGAGGCAGGCCTGCTCTACAGAGTGAGTTCCAGGATAGCCAGGGATACAGAGAAATCCTGTCTTGTAAAGCCAAAAACAGAAAAAAAAAAAAAAAAAAAAAAAAGATTGAAACAGTGTAAATAATTAAAGACTCCCATATTTGCTTTGATTATTTTTTGTAATTTTAGGCTAAGAGATGTTTAGAATCTTTACCAGCTCCTGGGAAATAGCAACAACAGATCTAGAACTTGTTTATACATTTACAATTTTTTTCTCTCCTGCTTACAGTAAGTGGAACAGTGAAAAACTGCAATGAGATTCTACAAAAAAAAAAAAAATACTTTGTCCTTTTTCTTTTTTGGGGGTGAGAGGAGTCAGGGATCCCCACTGTGTAGACCTGGCTGTCCTGGCATTCAAGACTATGTCCCAGACTCAGACATCAACCTGAGGGAGGCAGGACTTCCTGACACATGGTTTCAGTGCATGGTTGCTCGGCCCAAGTGCTTCTGGAGGGACCACGGTGGCAATGCAGTGTGACAGAGGCCAGAAGTAGATCAAGTAAGAACTGGTAGTGGCTGTAACCTTTAAAGACATGTCTCTAGTGACCCACTTCCTCCTGCTACAGCCACCTCCTAAAGTTTCTACACCTCCCAAAATAGCACTGCCCACTGGGGACCAACTGTCCTAACATGAGCCTGTTAGAGACACTTCACACCCAAGCCACAATACCTATGTCCTCAACAACCAGAGATGCCTATGCTGCAAGAACTCACCAAGGTACGGGCGAGAAAAACTTGATAAGGGGGCTATAAAAGGGAGCAGACATCCTCAGAAATAACATCTTAGGAAAGTTAATCAGGACTATCCTCAGGTAGGTAGACCATCTTTTAAAAAATGAGATTAAAAGCAACTTTCTCTAAAATAAATGCTGTTGGATCAAGAAAGATCCCACATGGCTTAGCGCATTTAGGAGGTAACGGACTAGCCTACCACCTACCTTGAATTCCACTTATTGGTAATATTTCTGCTTTTCAGTATTTTACACTTAAAGTAATTTTGTTCTCTGTGGGGAAAGACAACAGCAAAGATGTAGTATCCTAAAACCTGAAGAACTGGGTTAGAGAGATGGCTCAGGAGTTAAGAACACTGACTGTTCTTCCAGAGGTTCTGAGTTCAAATCCCAGCACCCACATGGTGGCTCACAGCCATCTGTTGAGATCTGACGCCCTCTTCTGGTGTATCTGATGACAACTATAGTGTACTTACATATAATAAGTCTTTTTTTTTGTACATCATTAAGTAGTTTATTTGTGCTCTTTCTGATTTTTTCCTTTTTTTTATTCGATATATTTTTATTTACATTTCAATAAATAAACCTTAAAAAAAAAAAACCTGAAGAACTGACGCTCTGCTAAGGGCCAGGTCACCAGGTCACCAATCTCAACCTAAGAGTCAACTGCATAGCCGGTACAGGTTCTTCTTTACTTAAATCTTTATTGTGAGATTGGAGATTGAACCTAGGACTTTTACATGTGACAGGTTAAGTACTTCACCACTGAGAAACATCTCCGTGTAGGGACCATTTTAAAAGCATTCTAGGTTGGGAACGGTAGTGTATGCCTTTAGTTTTAGTACTTGGAAGGCGGATGCAGGTGGGGGTCTTTGAGCTCGAGTCCAAACTGGTCTACAAAGTGAGCTCTAGGCCAGCCAAGGCTACAGAGCAAGCCTGCGTCTCAGGATAAAATAGGGCTAGAGGTACGGCTCCATGACTAAGAGCACTGGTTGCTCTTCTCGAAGAATTGGGTTCAATTCCCAACACCCACATGGTGACTCACAACTGTCAGTAACTGCAGTTGCCCAAGGATCAGATGTCTTCTCCTGCCCTCTGAGGGTACTAGGCAAATGTGGTACAGAGACATACATATAGGCAAAATATTCATCCATATAAAATAAAGTTATCTAAACCTACAAATAAAATTCTTTTCCTGGGCTAGAGAGATGTCTTAGTGGTTAAGAGCACTGATTGTTCTTCCAGAGATTCTGAGTTCAATTCCCAGATACCACATGTGGTTCACAACCATTTGTAATGGGTCCCAATGCCCTCTTCTGGTGTATCTGAAGATAGCAACAGTGCACTCATAAAATAAACTAATTGCTTGGTTGCAGTCCCTTCCCAATGTATTTGACTGAATAATCTGAAACACTGCCTACTCCTATATGCCTCAGACGAGCAACGCCCAGAGACACTGCTCATCCCTTCAACACTGCTCCCCTTACTGGGGTGGTTTAGCAGTCACTGTAGTTAAAACCTGACCCAACCTTGCGTATCTTATGCTAGGATTTGTTACCAACCTTCCTGAAATGAAGACAGCTAATCTTTAATCAGGCAGCCGATGGGGTATACTTACAGTTGCACTAAAGCTCGTTATTAAAATTTTGAATACCAGGCAATAATAGTTGTTAATGTAAGGGGGGGGGGAAGCTAGATATCTTTATTCCTAGTACTGGGATGGGGGTGGCAGAGGCAGGCAGATCTCTGAATTCAAGGCCAGTCTGTTCCACAAGGTGAGTTCCAGGACAGCCATACAGTTTCTATACAGAGAAACCCTATCTCTAACCCCCCCCCAAAAAAAGAGGACTTCATGCAATTATAAGCTAAGAATCCATAGACTGTGATGGTGCATGCCTTTAATCCTAGCACTGAGTTCAAGGATAGCTAGTGCTACACAAAGAAACCCTGTCTTGACAAACACAAAAAAGAAATCCACCTATAAGAAAAACTTTACCTGCTAGGCGGTGGTGGTGCACACCTGTAATCCCAGTACTCTGGGAGGCAGAGGCAGGTGGATTTCTGAGTTCGAGGACAGCCTGGTCTACAGAGTGAGTTCTAGGACAGCCAGGGCTATATAGAGAATGTCTCGAAAAAACCAAATTAAAAAAAAGAAAAAGAAATGTAAATTGACCAATTTTTTAAGAAAGCAGTCTTTTACACCTCACTTGTTCACAATTTAATCCATAATACAGTTCATGAGACATGTAAGTACAAGGAAGGGTGCAGGGGTCAAATTTACACAAGACAATTTATCTCAGCCCTAGAAGTGTGGGCTAATATGGCAACTACAAAAATAAATAGTATTTACTAAAATAAAAAAGTATTTCAGAGAAAAATTTAAATACTAAGAAATAGAAGGAGAACTTAAAAAATACACATGGGCCGGGCAGTGGTGGCGCATGCCTTTAATCCCAGCACTCTGGGAGGCAGAGGCAGGTGGATTTCTGAGTTGGAGGCCAGCCTGGTCTATAGAGTGAGTTCCAGGACAGCCAGGGCTACACAGAGAAACCCTGTCTCAAAAAAACCAAAACCAAAAAAAAAAAACCAAAAAACAAAAACCACATGGATACTGGGGACAGGAGGCGTGGCTCAGTGGTTAAGAGCAGTCACTGCAGAAGCTCAGTTCCCAATATCTATACAGGCTGGCTCACAATTTCCTGTAACTCCAGCTCCAGGGGATGTGATGTCTTCTCTTCCGGCTTCTTTGAATGTAAGCATGTGTTTGCATACCAAAAATATCTTTAAAATTTTTTTTCAGATTGTGTTTCTCTGTGTAGCCCTGGCTGTCCTGGAACTTACTCTGTAGACTATGCTGGTCTCAGACTCATATAGATCCATCTGCCTCTGCTGGACTTAGGCACTATTAATCATCATTCCTGCTAGGAGGTGGTATACGCCTTTAATCCCAGTCCACAGGAGGCAGACACAGGCCAATCTCATAGAAACATTTTCTTAAGGTTGTTCAAGTTGCTCCCCTCTCAAAACAAACAAGTAAAACAAAACCCAGCACAGACTCGGAGCTGGGCTTACAGGTGGTTGTGAGCCTCCTGCTGTGGACACTGGGGAACAAACCTGGAAGAGCACCAAGTTACCTAACTGTGAGCCCCCTCTCTTCAGCACCTCCCCCCAAATTCTTAAATCACATTTGTCTTTGACACTGAAACTCAGATCTGCTTGGCTGCAGTTTTCCAGTACTTTCGTCACTGATGTCTGCAAGAGCAGGAAGGGATGAAAGAAAAGGTTCGGTCACGCTACAAGGTCATCTGCTATTTTCTATCAATGTCATAAGAGTACCACAGTTAACTACTAGATAAATGCCAGATAAAGCACTTCATACTGATGACATCATCTCTACAAAAGTAACCGTATTACCCACTATAATTAATTCTCTAGAACTAAAGTAATATAAAATTATTTGGTGATTAAATTATGATGATACCAATTTAGAACTTGTGAAGGAACAAGCTTCAGGTGTACTTGGCAAAGAGACAACAGTTGAGGACAGAAGCCGTGTGCCAGTCACATGAAGGACTAAATTTGCAGCTAGAATGAACAATGCTGAGGTAAGCGCAGACCTGGGACTTCAGCTAGAATGACTATTCTAAACACCCTGTGTCCACTGAACAGCACATGCCCGCGACACAGTGAACAGCAAGAACCCTTACGGACAGTTCCTGCGCCCTGTCCTGTCCTCCACGGAGTACTGAAGAAGGCGTTTCTACAAATTTGGGGGCCAAACTAAGCCTGATGCTTTCAGTTGGATACTTATGTTAAGCTAACTTTCTTTGAAAATTTTAGTCATCTTTTTAATTTGCTGTTTTTTTTTTTTTTTTTTTTTTTTTTGTGTGTGTCTGCATCTTTGTACTGGGGTACCAGATCCTCTGGAGCTGTAGGCTGTCATGTCAGTGCTGGGAATTGAATTTGGATTCTCTAGAAGAATAGTCATCTCTCTCCAGCTCCAGTTATTTAGTCTTATATTAGAATTTTTTTCGGAGCCGGGTAGTGGTGGTGCACGCCTTTAATCCTAGCACTTGGGAGGCAGATGCAGGCGAATTTCTGAGTTCGAGGTCAGCGTGGTCTACAGAGTGAGTTCCAGGACAGCCAGGGCTATACAGAGAAACCCTGTCTTGAAAAAAACAAAATCAAAAAAAAAAAAAGATCTCTTTTTGGAGCTTGTCAACTCAGTCAGTCTGTGTCTGATACAAGGTTTCTGTGTAGCAGCCTCAGCTGTCCTGGAACTCTCTTTGTAGACCAGCAGCCCCAAACTCAAAAGAGATTCGCCTGCTCCCGCCTCACAAGTGCTTTGATTAAAGGCATGTGCTCTCATGCCCAACCAAACCCCACTAAACTAAGACTCTTACGAACTACTGCAGAAAATGAAGTGATTATTCAGAACTCACCAGTTGTGTTCTAACTCTTCAATGCTGAGGCTTTAGCGGTCTCCAATAACAGTTCAGTTCTCATAATCAGAAAAATCTTCTCCCACAAAACCTTCATGGGCATTTGAACTAACTCTACCAGTACCTGGTGTATGTTGAAATTTCTAGAGAAATAGCTTGTTGTTTAGAAGCAAAATGCCAAACAGTTTCCTCATGCTCACTTTACCTTTGACTAGATCAGAAAGCATTTGTTTTCCTGCACTTACAGGTAACGCTAGCCTGGCCACATTCTAGCATGGAACACAAAGAAAAACTCAGCGTACCGTGGAGGTGTGTGTTTAATTCTCCCTCTGACCAAAGTGGCTTACCAGTCATTGCTTACTAAATGCATTACAAGAGAACACAAGAACACACACACCAATTTGTAAGTGTGATGAAACTTAGTACTCACACTGGCTGCTACTCTTAAATCTTTTCTGACAATCTCAGACCTTCTGACAAAAAATTAAAAATGGTGCAGCAACTGTGCAAATAAGTTTGTTAACTCCTCAGCACTAAAGAGAAATGAATGAACATGACCACAAAGAAATCTGTACAACGGGGCTGGAGAGACAGCTTAGAGGTTAGAGCACTGACTGCTCTTCCTGAGGACCCAGGCTCTGATTCCAGCACCTACAGGGTGGCTCACAACTGTCTGTTAACTCCAATTCCAGGAGATCGGAGTCTACACTGTAGGTACTGTACACACAGTGCAGAGACATATGTAGGCCCAACACTCATACACATTAAACAAATAAATTAAAAAGTGTACTTCGTACAGTTACCAAAGCACTACTCAAATGACCGCTGTCTGACAAACACTTCAATAAAATGTGCTAAGACTTAGTCAGGAAAAGAATTTGATACATACAAGAGTGGGCCTTCCGAGACTATGCAAGCTCAGAAGCAAGCTCACCAACAGGCACAGTTGGAAAGAACGTTCAGAGCAGATGAATCTGTACCCGTAAGAAGTAGGCTGGTGGTGGAGGTATGAACACTGTGGTGCTGGCTCACAAGTGTCTTTCCATCGGGATGGGGGTGGTGGTGAGAGCCTGCACACTGACAAAGACCATCACTTTGAGTCATACGAATTACAACTAAAAACCCGCTGTTAACTTTTGGAGACGTGAGTCCCTTGAGAATTGGTAGAAAGGTTTTCTGGCCAGTTATACAAAAGTTAGTGAGCCTGAATCTAACTTATTTGAGTGTAAGTGGAACCAGACTGGGATATTTTGCTATGTACATTTCTAAAATGTGAATACAGTTTAAGGAAACACATCATTACACCAAATAGTTCAGGCAGCTTGCCAGGAATGTTTTGTTTTTTTAAAATCCACCCAATGAGGTTTGGAGTGTGTGCTTTGGTTGCCTTGTCTTATTAAGCCACTGGTCCCCAAAGCTTATGGTGAGCAGTAGTGCACATGGTCAATACACTGATTTAGTGCAGCAAGCCGCACTGCAGAGCAGGCGCCGTTCTAGCAGCGACTGGGGTTGGTTAGAAGTCGCCAAGCCCTCCTCTATTATTCAGCTTCTGGAACACAACTGTGGATAGGGATACCATACTGACGGCGGAAAGGAAAAGGGAATGTTTTAGGAAAAAGCATAGCATTTTGGAAAATGCAACAACCAAAATTCAATACACACACACACACACATGTATATATATATATATGTATAAATATACACATATACATACATATACATATATATATATATATAAATAAAATAATGAGACGGCAGATGACAGCAGTGCTTGCCTGTGTAGCGTTGCACAGCCCTAGCTCTGAACACACGTGCATTCTGTGTTGTGTCTGCGGTCACGCTATGCCACGCCAGTCAGTGAACACTCTCGAGGTCTGAGGCGCCAGTGTTCAGAGCTGTGATGCTTTTACTGTGCACATTTTCTGCTCTTAAACACATACAAATACTTTCAATATGTTTACAACCAGTCTTCTACATGGATGTATTAAGTTAGAAGTTCCAACATTTTCTGAAAGGTTCTCAAACAAACATAGCTATCATTTTGTATTATATATTAATCTAGGTGGCCTTTTCAAGATTGACCCTTATCAATCAACTCTAAAAACATCCAAAATGCTCTATATTTGAGGTATCAAAAATTCAGTCAATATTTAATTCTTTAAAAACTCGGAGCTGAGCAGTGGTGGCACATGACTTTAATCCTAGCACTTGAGAGGCAGAGGTAGGTGGATTTCTGAGTTCGAGGACAGCCTGTTCTACAGAGTGAATTCCAGGACAGTCAGGGCTACACACAGAGAAACCCTGCCTCGAAAAACCAAAAAATTAAAAATTAAAAAAAAAAACTCATTAATCTTATCAGTCTGGAAATTTGCATTAATTTTTTAATAAATGGAAAAATTATATCATGCCAAAGAATTGTTTTAAGATAAATGTATTTGTGGTTGTTACCAGTAAATGTTTAAACTTGTGTATTTATTATATATGTTTATATATCCAGGATTACAAAAATTTTCTTGGTCTACAAGCTAGAGAGATAGCTAGTGGTTAGGAGCAGTGGCTGCTCTTGCAGAAGATCTGGGTTTAGTTCAGCATTACATGACTGATCTGACCCCTCTTCAGGCCCCCATAGGTTCTAAGCATGCATGTGATACACATTCACATGAAGACAGAACACTCATATTAAAAAGTTTTTCTTCTTCACTACATGCCTTTAATCCCAGCACTTGGGAGGTAGATCTCTGTCTGTGAGTTCTAGACCTGCTTGGTCTACATAGTGAGTTCCAGAACAGCCAGGGTTACATAGAAAGACCCTACCTCAAAAACAAACAAATAAAAAAAAATAGATGCAATCTAAAGATTAAAAAACAAAACAAAAAACCCCAAAACTTGAAGTTCTTCTTGAGCTAGAGGAGGTTGCAGATGGAGAAATCTCAACTGGGGCTTACAATCCAATAGATCAAGATAAAATAAAAGGTTTAAAACACATGCAAACAGGATGTTCTGTGATGGGTTGGCTGTGATGGGCATCTGAGAAAGTAATGCTTCTGATGAGAAAACATGAAAAAAGGAACCAGTCACATAAAGATCAAGAGACAGAATTCTACAGAGGAAATCCTACCTTCATGAAGCATGCTCAGCGAGGAGCAGGAAGGGATGGGCGGCAAACTGCCAGTGAGCAGCCATCCTGGGGGCCCCCACAAACCTGAAACAGGGCTGTCTGGGCAGGGTGGCTCTGACTCGGGGGGAGTGTGGGGGCGACCGAGAGCTTATGCTCTTGCCAGCTTTTTTTCTTGTAGTTTTGAGATAATTACATCATTTCTCTCTTCCTGTTCCTCTCTCCAACTCCTCCCCCTTCCTGGTCTCCTCCAAGTCTTTAATTTTTTTTGAGACAGCAAGCATCTCTCTGACCAGGCTGGTCTCAAACTTCAGAGATCATTCTGTGTCTGCCTGGTTCTTCTCATTTCTGAACAGTCCAGTTTTGAGTGATCTTTCCCTCCTTGCCTTGTGCCTTCAGCAACTATGATATACTTAGTCATTCTTACAATCCTTTTAGTGAGAAGCATTGTGCTATTAAGTCCCACCTAGAAACAAATCGGATATACTTAACAGTCCCTACGGTAGATAACAATCTAGCAGAACAAAAAGTTACTAGGCCCAGACAACCAATACCAAGTCAAGTGGGCGTGGGAGAGAACTCTGAGACATACTCCGAGGATGCTAACTGCAGAAGCAGTGCAGAAGAAGCTTGTGGGGTGTCTGTTGCGGTTGTGGACCCGAACTCATGGCTAACAGTAAAAACATTGACCTTGTTTAGTGTTACTGTTCGCTTTCTATAGACTTTTAATTATTTTCAACTCCCCAGCAGGTGACATTCACCACAGTGCTGGTTTGTTACACAGTGAGTCACCCTGGAGCTGAAAGATGGCTAAGCCGTCCTTGTACACCTGCGTCCTTTGGTACTCACCTCATCTCAGAGGCACCTTGCTAAGAGATTTCTCTAAAACTACAGGATACGTTTCAGAATACACCCATTAAATAAAAAGCAACCATTTGTGTATGTATTTGTGTACACATACACACACACACCTAAAATGTGTGTATATATACATTTAGTTCATATTCTTACAAAGTGTATTCATTCTTTTTGTTTTAAATCTTCCAGTCAACAATCAACGCCCTCACACTTCTCCTGCTTTGGCTTCCCGAGTCCTGAAATGATCACACATGGCCCACAGAATCTTTATGTCTGTCTGTGGAAGGTGGGCAGTATATTCACACGAATGCAGACACTCGAGGCCAGAGGCATCAGACCACCCAGAGCTGAAGTTATAGGCAATTGCTAGCAGCCTGGCACAGGTGCAGGTCATGAGCTCTGGTCCTACGCAGGAGTGTCTCGTTAACTAACTTTGTAGCCCTTCATTAAATTATTTTAAATCTGCATTGCTAAACTGATGCTTATACTTCAGAGGGGAAAAAAGCCTGTTTCTTTATCCATTTTCACAGTTGGCTGTGTATAATGTGCATACATGTTCTTTCTACTTTAGTCACTGAGGCAGGGTCTCTCATCTAAACCAGAGGCCCTGCATACAGGAGCCTCCCTGGACAGCTCGCACAGGGAACTCCTTTGCTGTGCCTTGAGAGGCTCCATGCTCACCTGGATTTTCATGAGTCCTGGGATCCACACTCTAGTCCTCATGTCTGTGTAGTAAGTGCTTCTAACCACTGAGCGATGCCCCTCGCCCTGCTGCCCACCCCATTTTCTTCCCCATCACGCAAACCTTCCCACTCAGCCCCTCAAAATTCTTCCACATTCCCAACACAACATAACTGAAGAAAAGCCAAACAACATTCTTTTGAGGCAATGTCATCTCAGTATCTCCAAATAATATTCCATGGCCAAACTCACCATAGAGAGCTGTCCAAGTTTGATTAATTACATCTAGACACACAGTTCCTGACCTGAAACAGATGAAAAAAAATGGCACTTTTTAAAAATTAGAAATCTAGTTGCATGTTTCTGGCAGCCAATTTCATCAAAAACACTTTGTAACAGATCCTTTAAGATACGCTGGGAGTAACCTGGAGGAGAAGCACAGGGATTACAAGCTCGTTGGCGTTCCGTTTACAACCAATAAGGAACAAGAGGGAGCGTTCCAAGAAGCAACCACCTGACCCAGGTGATGACAAGTACCAGGGTAGACCTTGTGATTCCCCAGCATAGAAGTTCACTAGACAGTCACAAGTGTATGCATGGTCTGAATTTCCTTAAGAAAAAACAAATTTAAAGAATACTTTGAAAAATAACTATTCTATATTTTTAAAAATTATAGATGTCAAAGATTAAAGTTACTTAGGGAAACTTGACAACTACAGGTAGTATATGAACCTTACACTACTGCTCTACAGATTAGATAACAAGTATCACATCATACTAAATTCCTGGATCTACTTTACTGTTACTTAAGAGTACATTATTGGTCATTAGGATGGTGGATACACTGAGGTATTAAAGATTAAGGAACACAATATAGACATGTATGTAACCTACTCATGGAAGGTTCACAAAAATTTCCTATGTTGATGTGAGTCAGCCAAACTAAAGCTGGACAAAGAAAAAAGTTCAGTCCAGAAAACCAGCACAGGATGGGCAAGACCGGCTGCAATGACATTACTTAAAAACAGTAAGAAATGGGTAATTAAGATTCATTAGCTAAAATGAAATTATCATTCATATTTGTCCCTTAAGAACTAAGAAATACATTAAGAGCTGAAAACAGTAAATCCATATGCTGATAAAAGAGGTCTTTTGGGTCTATATAATAAGAACTGAGATGCGGACTATTTCAGCTGGATACCAAAGGAAAGGAAAGGCCCAGTCATGACAGGGGAAGTACATGAGAGTACAATCAACTGCACTAAAACCTTAATGGCTTAGCCATTCACGGCCCTAGGACTCCATAGTTTATGTGACCATTCATAGAGTCCTGCCTCCCATAAGACCCAAAAGATAACTGAGAGTTCGTTTAAATCTGTTAAAGAGATATGACCTCTAATTAATCAAGAACAGCTGCTGCTAAATTTCAAACATTTTAAATAGTTACTTACGCTTCATCAATGTTGGGATGGAAAATTTTATTCATGAATCCTGCAAAAAGAGATGTTAATTAGCAGCACAAAGTATGCAGAGAACAGGGAGTCTTAACTTGTCAGTACTGGATACCATTTTAGGACTGGCATAGGCAGTGATACTCAAATTGTTACTTTCAACCCTAGATCTTCGGCTACTTATAGATATATCCACCCCAACTAAAATACAGTCCTATAACAACAACCAAGGGAGCTTAAGGATCATGCAGCTGTTTATATCAGATAATCTTTTTTTCTTTTCTGCTTTTTCATGACAGGGTTTTCTCTATATATGTATCCCTGGCTGTCCTGGAACTTGTGTCGATTAGGCTAGCCCTGAATTCAAGAGATTCGACTGCCTCGGCATCCTGAGTGCTGGGAATAAAGGTGTATGACACCACTGCATGGATCAGATAATCTTATAAGCAACTGTCTTCTCAATTAAGCAGGAATTTGCTAAGAGAATATATAATGGTAAGTGATTTATAACTAGTGTCATGAGAAAAGCTAAGAAACAGCACTCTAACAGCTGTGCTTAGCTTAGAAGTTCCTCACTTGAGCTTCTCGGTGTATTAACGGGTTATCATTTGAGCACGCAGAACACTAGCCAGAGCTACTCAAGTCAGGAGAGCACTGCCTCCAAACCAGTTTCACAACAACAGTGACCAAAGCAGTTCCTTTGAATCTATTCATTCAAAGGAAGTCAATTTTAATTAAAATTGAGGCAACCAAGAAATAAGGAAAGGGAATTAAAATACATTATCTAAGATAGTTCAATCTGTCAGATTTAACTTTTAAAATACATTCCTAGAGAAAGCATAAACTTAAAAGTTTTGCTGTTTTAATTCCAAGAAGAAAATTATTCATTTTACACTTAATCAGTATATACATGAAATAACACTATCCTCAGAAGAACTCAGAGCTTCTCACTGTGCCGTTTTCTCATGGTGCTCCCTGAGGAGTCCTACAACATAACTTGGACAAGTTCTCTGGACAATTCTTACCACCAGTGCCCCTCCCCCAACTCTACCCTCTCATCCCTTTCCCACAGGGTCCATCTGTCCTTCCCAGTATGCTTGTCAGCACCCATTTGGCAGTCATTTAGTCAGGGTACAAGACTGAGACAGCGCTATCCTCACAGCGGTCACTGTAGCACTGGGCCAAGAGACCGGAGGAAGTAACTGCTATGTGTTCTAAGTATGGACGCAGAGAGCACATGTGGAAAGAGGGAGAGGGTACAGAAACAGATGTGGCAACTCAAAGACCAGCCTTAAGTGATTTCTAAAAACTTACAAACATCCCTCAAGTTAGGGAACCAGGACAAGAACACACATACATAGGCACTTTCAGACTTTACTCATGCCACAGTCCCAATCTTTCATTCTTGTCTTTACAACTCTATGTTTAAGGCTTTATCTACTATTACAGCAAAAAAGTCCTATAATGTATAAATCATGCTGACGCAAAACACTGTATCAATATTAATTTTTCATTAAGATGCTTGAGATTAATAAAAGCTATAAAAGTGCTCATGTCTTTTGTTTTTATAAAGATTTATGTACTTATTTTATGGATATGAGTACTCTAATCTGCATGCCAGAAGAGGCATCAGATCACTCTACAGATGGTTGTGAGCCACCATGTGGTTGCTGGGAGTTAACTCAGGACCTCTGGAAGAGCAGACAGTGCTCTTAACCACTGAGCCATCTCTCCAGCCCAAGTTCATGTCTTAAAAGGAGAAAAATTCCCTGTAACCCTAGGAAAATGCCAACAACATACATGGCCAGGATAAACTGTGAGACTACTAGAAGTTAAGATTATAACAGCTGGTACAGCTGAAACACACCTCTAATTCCAACATTAGGAAAGTAGAGGCAGAATGATCTCTATGCTAGCTTGGGGCCAGCCTGGTCTACATAGTGAGGTTTCAGGCCAGCTAGTACTATAAAGTGAGATCCCCTCCCACCCAAACGTTAAGAACTAAAGAGACCCCAAGCCCTATGGATAGGGCTACAGCACCCATGAACTAGGACTCCCACACAGTCAGGCATAGTGAACCAAATCAACATGTCAGTTTGGACAGATTTAAAGTTCAATTTAAATGGAGAAACAAAGTACTGCACTATAAACCTGGTCAAAGCCCTCAGCTCAGGAGGTAGCAAGTCTAGGAGAACCTAGCACTGCTTCCCTAAGAAGATGTTGTATATACCCACAGACTGCCGATGCTCTCAGGTGAGCACTGCTTCAACACTCAGCCCTAATGGGACACCACAGCAAACCTCAAGACCCCATCCCAAGGTTCAGAAACATGGAGGAAGAGGAGACAAAGAGTGCTAAGGGCAGAGGATGTTGTGATGGACTGTCTTCAGGGACATGAACTCAAAGCAGCTATGGTCACCCATAAGGACAGGCGGTAAGACGGGCCAACATTCCAGCAGGCAGCACTCACTAGACTCTGTTATTAGGGGGCAGATGGGGAGGGGGAAAGGGAGGGAGAGAGACAGAAAGAAAGACAGACAGACACACACACATACAGAGAGAGGGAGGGGGAGAGAGAGAGAGAGAGAGAGAGAGAGAGAGAGAGAGAGAGAGAGAGAGAGAATGAATGAATGATAAAGACACCATAAAAGTAAGGGGGGCTTACTGGAAATTTCTGGGGAAGAGTGGGAAGAAGGACTGTGGGGTAGCTATGATCAGTGTATACATATATAAATTTGCCCAAAAATAAACTAAAAACACTATTTAAAAAAGGCAAAACCATGTAACAGACTGATATATTAATAACACAGTATTTAAATAACAAAGTAATAATACTTTTATCCCCTGGGCTTATGGCACTTGTAGTGAAGCACATATATCAAAGTTGTAAAGGTAATTTGCTAGGCTACAGAGCCGTGGCCGCAGTAGATTATCAAAACAGAATATGGACAAGACGGTTCATTATTTCACATGCTAGAGAGAGTGCTACATACCAATAACCAGGAGGCTAGGTGTCAAGCCTGAGACCAGCCTGGGCGATACAATTGTATCCTACCTCAAAAAAAAAAAAAAAAAAAGGAGAGATTTTATGCAATACTAAATATTTCTTTTAAAAGAGAACAGAACTGGCTGGAGAGATGGCTCAGCAGCTATGAGCAGATGCTACTGCTGCTAAGCTACCATTAACGACATCCATGTGGTGGCTCACAACCACCTGTAACTCCAGCTCCAGGAGACCCAACATCCTCTTCTGGCTTCATGGCACACACACATAGATACATACATATCAAGAAATCATAACAGACAGACAAAGTGGGGGTTGGAGAGATGGCTCAGTGGTTAAGAATATTGGTTGTTCTTCCAGTCTAGGTTTAGAGAACCTGGCTTTAATTCTGAGGACCTGCATAAGAGTTAACAAGTAGGCGGGCGGTGGTGGTGGTGGTGGTGGTGGTGGTGGTGGTGGTGGTGGTGGTGGTGGCGCACGCCTTTAATCCCAGCACTTGGGAGGCAGAGGCAGGCAGATTTCTGAGTTCAAGGTCAGCCTGGTCTACAGAGTGAGTTCCAGGACAGCCAGGGCTACACAGAGAAACCCCCTCTCTGGGGCGGCGGGGAAGAAAAGAGTTAAAAAATCTGGTGACTCCAGTTCTAGGGACTTTGATGTCCTTCTCTGGCAGGGTATGCAAACACACAATGTACAAATACACATGTAGCCAGGCGGTGGTGGCAAATGCCTGTAATCCCAGCAC
This sequence comes from Apodemus sylvaticus, assembly GCF_947179515.1. Taxonomy (NCBI): domain Eukaryota; kingdom Metazoa; phylum Chordata; class Mammalia; order Rodentia; family Muridae; genus Apodemus; species Apodemus sylvaticus. Next base: position 54,317,772 of record NC_067473.1, read on the forward strand.
TGGGAGGCAGAGGCAGGCAGATTTCTAAGTTCGAGGCCAGCCTGGTCTACAGAGTGAGTTCCAGGACAGCCAGGGCTACACAGAGAAACCCTGTCTCGGAAAAAAACAAAATCAAAAAACCCCCCAAAAAACCAAAAATAACAAAAAAAAAAACCAAAAAAACAAAAAAAAAACCAAAACAAAAAACAACCCCCCCCCCCAAAAAAAACAAATACACATGTAGGTAAGACTCCTATATACAAAATAAAGGACAGACAAAAAGTACTTGGGTATTTTTCCTTTTTTTATCAGCAAGTATGCACACACAGGAAGTTGGAAGCAATGCATTAAAAGGTTAAGTGTAGAATTCTCAGTTGAAACACTTGCCATAGTATTTTCAAAATCCTACCCCTGCTCCCACATCATCAGAACCAGAACAATGTGTTCAGAACCAGGGTTCAACGTGACCAGCCCGAAAGATTTGGGTGTCTGTGTGGTAATGCCTGGATTTCTTTCTCTTTCCTCATGCTCCTAAATTTCTATGTTTAAAGTTAAAACCTTTCAAATAAGTGGAAACAATATCAAGTTTGTAAATTAGATTGAACTATGTGTGTGCAAACTAGTGCTGAATCTTTATTTTAAAGGAAAGTGATCAATAAAATCAAAGCCAACTATTCTGAGATCTAACATCTTTAATTTCTCGTTGTTTAAATAAAACAAGAATCCATTACTAAAAAAACAAAATAAAAACCAAACCAAAAAAACCTCATCTTGTGAGGATCATACTACTCAAGATCTGTTTCATTTAAGAATACATTGTTGGGGGCTGGAGAGATGGCTCAGCGGTTAAGAGCACTGACAGCTCTTCCGAAGGTCCTGAGTTCAAATCCCAGCAACCACATGGTGGCTCACAACCATCCGTAATGACATCTGATGACCTCTTCTGGTGTGTCTGAAGACAGCCACAGTGTACTCATATACATTAAATAAATGTATTTAAAAAAAAAAAAAGAATACATTGTTGGGGTGGGGGGTTGGAGAAATGGCTCAGCGGTTAAGAGCACTGACAGCTCTTCCGAAGGTCCTGAGTTCAAATCCCAGCAACCACATTGTGGCTCACAACCATCCGTAATGAAATGACACCCTCTTCTGGAGGGTCTGAAGACAGCTACAGTGTACTCACATATAATAAACAAACAAATATTTTTTAAAAAAAGAAAAAAAAAAGAATACATTGTTGGAGCCAGGCAGAGGTGGTGTAGGCCTTTAATCCCAGCACTTGGGAGGCAGGCGCAAGCAGATTTCTGAGTTTGAGGCCAGCCTGGTCTATGTCTACAGAGTGAGTTCCAGGACAGCCAGGGCTACACAGAGAAACCCTTTCTCGAAAAACAAAACAAACAAATAGGAATACATTGTTGGGCCTGAGAGATGGCTCAGAGGTTAACAGTTAACAGCACTGACTGCTTCCAGAAGATTGGAGTTCAATTCCCAGGAACCACATGGTGGCTCCCAACCATCTGTAATGGGATGGACTACCATCTCCTTGTGTGTCTGTAGACAGTGACAGTGTACTCACATCTTTTAGAAAAAGAATACACTATCATCCCAATCATAAAGGAATTTAGAGTCTGGCCTCACTTGTGATCCTCCTGCTCCTGCCTCCCAAATACTAGGATTAAATCAAGGGCCACACCCTTTTACAACCCACAGGTAACAAAACCTTCCAATGAATATGAAACAGGACTGAAACATTGTTTTCCAGTCCTGTTCTGGTTCTCTGAATTACAGTAGCTCTGCCACTACTGATAACCCACATGTCTTCTTGGCAGTGAGCCTGTGCTTTGCTAGAGTTTGCAGTGCGCCCTACTGAAGCTGATGCCTCCCAAGCTGACTGGGAAAGGCTCTTAGGCAGAGTTATTTACAACAACATGTTGGATTAGAAGGCAACTAATGTCATGGAGGAAAAAAAGATAGGAAGGCCAGAACAGAGGTTTCAATTTTCAGTTGTGGCCAGAAAGGGTACCTTACCAAGTGGGAGCGGGAGCAGCACTTGGTATTCAAGAGAACACCCAAGTTATACAAACAGTGGAGTGTAAACTGCACTGAAAGTTTGAATCATTCTTCTTTTGAAGATCAGCAAAGACATAGCTGAAATGAAGGGGTAAGGGACAAATAGACCAGATGCAGGGCAGAGAGGATGCTAACTTTCAATAAGAGGAAAATAAAGGGGCTGGAGAGATGGCTTAGTGGTTAAGAGCACTGACTGCTCTTCTGAAGGTCCGGAGTTCAAATCCCAGCAACCACATGGTGGCTCATAACCATCTGTAATGAGATCTGGCACCGTCTTCTGGTGTGTCTGAAGACAGCTACAGTGTACTTAGATATAACAATAAATAAAATCTTTAAAAAAGGAAAATGAAAAGTCCCAGAAACTAGTGTCTGAACATTTTTTCTTAATTTTAAACAAACAAAAAACCAAAAAAAACAAAGGCAGCTTGTTGAAGGACAGCTCAGTCTACAAGCACTTTCATTACTTGAGAGATGATACAATGGTGTATTTCAAGCAGATACGTAGGAATTAAGATTCAGCATTCTGATGCCATGGGACACCTTTAAGGAATAAAAATGATGATGGTGAAGAGCTCAGACTATATCAAAACTGTCAAGCAATGAGTACAGTATCCCCTTCGTTGGCCTTGGCCTAACAGTACCTTTGAAACCTATAGTTTCAAATTTGGCCTGATTGAATACAAAGTATATATAGGACCAAAAAACCAAAAGATTTGGAACCCAGAATGCAATCCCCCAATATGCTACGAATTACGAGTATCAGAATTCTGAGACAGAGGCCAGAAGTACATGTACAGAGAAAAGTACTAACTGGGTAATGTTCTGGCCCCCACTCTGTTACCAACTTCAGGCTTTGGCAGTCACTTCACTTCCAAGTATGGGTCTGTTTTTTCATCTGTGAAGATGATAAACAGTTGGACTGTATCATCTCTAAACTCCCATTCTTAATCTATTTCTAGAGGTCCTTAGGATGCCAAAAATCTAGGATTTCTTAAGTGTCTTGATCTCCAAGAACAGAAGACTTAAAAGAAACGGCTCAGTGGTGACTTTGTAAGGCAGTGCTGCTAAGCAGAATATCTGAGAAAATAATATATAATAAGTACCAGTGTGCATCACCACCAGAGTCACAACATCCACTGACTATTCCAAAGTAGGCAGTATTAGCTGACACCTTCACTTTCAAGGACCAGGTACTATTAGACCAACACTACACGAGAAACCTTCCCAGGCTATAGAAAGTTCTTCCTAGTGTAGGCTTTTACTTAAAAGAAAATACATGTATTTTATACAATTCCATACATATATCATTGTCATATCTCTCCTACTCCCCACTTCCACGTCCATCTGTATCATGTCCCCCTCCCCAGATTATATTGGGAGGATATTAGCAGGCTTTTACGGGAGAATGTGAATATGAATGTGTGTTTCAGACATGGTCTCTATAGCCCAGACTGAGCTGGAGCTTGCCTTGCAATGATTCTCCTACTTCCTAGGTACATAGATTAGAGGCATAGTCCATGATGCATAGCACAAATTGTTAAAAAGCAAAGCAAAACAAAACCCCAAAGCTCATCAATAAAAAGGAACACTATTTTTCCTGATGTTTGCTTTTGTACAATCTGTGTGCAGAGCTTCTGGCCCAGCCACCTATCCTGGACAAGGATACCAACAATGAGACTTCTGGACGCGGAACGGGGAAGACTGGGAAAGAACAAACCAGGAATTCAGAGAAGGAACGGTCTCAGGACCAAGCATGTTTGCCCTGGCACGGTCTTCTTCCTTTTGGCAATGCGATGACCACACTAATGAATGTGTCTGCAGCAAGACAATTTCCCCAATGCCTGTTTCCATTCCACTAGAAACTATTATGAAGATATTTTAAGAGGACATATTTTGAAAGCAGCCTTTATGGGAATGTGGTAAGTAAAAGGGGCAAGTCCCAGAGACAGACATGGAGTGAGGGGAGCATGGGGAGATTGACTTCAGAACCCCATGGACATGAGGAAACAATTCTATTCCCTGAACATGTATTTTTTTAATCTATATGGCTTAACATTTTACTTGCTAGCAGAGATACTAATGATCAACTCTGTGGGTGAAGAAACATTCTGGGGTCAATTCCCTGTCTGGAAATTTGACAGGTTTATCTTGACGTAATGAGATGTTGGGGCTAAGGAATAAGGCAATAGTGGAAATGCCAGAGGTGAGAGTGTAGCTCTGTCCAAGGGACTGCAGTGGCTGGCTGAGGTTCGCCGTGGCTGATGGGATTTAACTGTAGTGTATAAATTCCTATGAGAAAAATGCAAGTAAAAACATTGTCATTTTTGGTATTTGTTAGGACACATATGCCCACACAAACCTTCTTTAAAAGTAAGATGATTCAAAGCCAAGCATTTGTTTTGTTTTGTTTTGTTTTTTTAAATATTTTCAGGTGATGAGAATACAGCTTGGTGGTAGTTTATTCTTATTTAAGTAAGAAGCCCTGGGTTCAATTCCTGGGACCAAAAGAAAAACCTACACACAAGAGTGAATGCTACCTTTCCTTGAAGTAGTAACTCTCTCTCTCTCTCTCTCTCTCTCTCTCTCTCTCTCACACACACACACACACACACACACACACACACACACACACACACACACACACACACACACACGATTGTCAAGACAGTTTCTCTATGCTATGTAGCCCTAGCTATCCTGGAACTCACTTCGAAGACCAGGCTGGCCTTGAACTTAAAAGAACCAGCTATCTCCCGAGTGCTAGGATTAAAGGCATGCACCACCATTGCCTGATTTTCAAGGATTGAGTCACAGCTTCTATCTCAGTTCCTGACACTCAGGTAACCAAAGTCAGAGTTGTCCAGTTGAAGAAGGGTGACAGCCATATTTCATCTGTGTGCACTGACACACCATCTCAGACCTTTATCTTACCTCAGATAGGCCTGCACCAGAACAAAAGACTCTTCAGAGTAGGACTTCCTTACTCAGGAGATAGACCTGGCCTGTTTCTTTTTAGGTGAGGAACCAAGCAAGGAAGAGCTCCCTCTCAAAACCCTAGGTCATGGCAGGTTCTGAGCTGATCCTATGTGTTCAGGAGACCTAAACTCATGCAGGGGTCCTCTGTTCTGTTTCTCTGATAATATGGAGTCTGAGGAATGGGCTGGATGGGTAAGAAACATTCATTTGTAACTAAGAAGGGATGAAGGGTTATCCTTCAACAGCATGATTCTTCTATCAAAATAGTAGGTGCCCAAACCTTTAGTTACCAAAATCTAGCCACACTGAAAGATCTAGAAGGATTTTCAGAGCAGTGGGAAGACAGAAGAGAATTTCAGGTTACTAACATTTCCCCACCTTTTTTTGGAGACAAGTCTCACACTGAATAGTTCTATAATTTGCTATGTAGACCAGGATAGCACCTCAAACTCAGACGAGATCTGCTTGCTGATGGCCCTAAACACTGGGATACTGAAGGTGTTCACTACCACATCTGGATCTAGCAATTTTAAGCTGATATTTAAAAGTCAGATTACCGTACACAGTGAGCATTAACAACTCAGTTTCTTTGTCTTTCTACTGCTATTCCTAAGACTAGATTAAATAATTTCATCAACATATCAGAGGGATGTCTGGAACAGGAAATGAGTTAATACAAGTAATTAGCATACTATAAGCACTCAACAATGCTAGTTTTGGCCACTGGGAATGGGGTTGTGTACTTAGATCCAGAAGCCAGCAGACAGTGCAAAGACTGAATTGACACTTCAATACTGGATTGCACCATGCCCCAGCACATCACCACAACAACAAAAAGAATGGAATTTCAGTACAAGGAGCTTAAGCAAATTACCTCCCTCTTCTAATCTCTCCTTTTTTTTTTTTTTTTTTTCCTTTTTGGTTTTTTCGAGACAGGGTTTCTCTGTGTAGCCCTGGCTGTCCTGGAACTCACTCTGTAGACCAGGCTGGCCTGGACTTCAGAAATCCACCTGCCTCTGCCTCCCAGAGTGCTGGGATTACAGGCGTGCACCACCACCACTGCCCAGCCTCTCCTTTCTTTTTTGAGGTAAGGTCTCAGTATGAAGACCATGCTGGCCTCAAACTTACAACCTTCTGAAGGGCTGGGGTTACATGTTTGCCCTATCACACACAGCTAAGTAACTTCATGCTATTGTTTACAACCTAGAAATGAAACTCTCCAGCACATACAAATATTACTCTTATAAGATTTTATTATTTTGTTTATGTGTATGCTCATGGATGCCCAAGTAGGCCAAAGGGGGCTTTAGTATGCCCTAGTGCTAGAGATACAAGCAGCTGTGAGCTGTCCAACATGGGTATGAGGTACCAAGCTCTAGTCTTTGGCAAGAACAAGCTCATAACCACTGAACCATCTCTCCATGCCCCACAATAACTTATTTTAGGAGCTGTGAAGGGCAAAGGGGTATTTTGACGTTGATATTATATTTCATATATTCTCCTCATAGTGAAAATAGAATTTACAATACTCCAATGTTATTGAGCAGCATTCTAATAGAATTTGGTACGGTCATAACAAAACAATCAGAAAAATCCCACACTACAAATTTGGCAACCAGTATGGTAATACATCTTGAGGCAATCAAATGGAACCATCTCTAAAGTGCCTGTCAACAGCAGGGTTTTTGTTTGTTTTTTGTTTTTTTGTTTTTTCGAGACAGGGTTTCTCTGTGTAGCCCTGGCTGTCTTGGACTCTCTCTGTAGACCAGGCTGGCCTTGAACTCAGAAATCCGCCTGCCTCTGCCTCCCAGAGTGCTGGGATTACAGGCGTGCGCCACAACTGCCCGGCAACAGCAGGGTTTTTAACAACACCAAAATATAAACAAATCTCAAGTAGTGTGATCATGCTTTTCAAAGGGAACTAAAACATAACTGTTTGTGGGGTATTTTTTGTTTGATTTTTTGAGACAGGGTTCTCTGTGTAACCTTGGGTGTTGTGAAACTTGTATACCAGGCTGGCCTGGAACTCATAAAGACCCTCCTGCCTCTGCCTCCTAAGTGCTGGGATTAAATGTGTGCCACCAAGCCCAGCTCGGAATAATTATTCTTTTTTTTAAATTTTAAATTCAGTTCAAAGAAAAATGAAACTGTTTGGCTCAGTGTTAAAAGCCTTTGCTATTCTTCCACAAGGCCCACACTGGGCAACTGGGCAACTTGCTTGTAACTCCAGTTCCAAGGCATGGACTATCCAGAAGCCATGCATTATTAAATGAAAATCCAGCACCAAGAGCAGACTACTTTCCCAGCGGTCACAGAGGCTTCTCCCAAGGCTTTCAAAATAGTAGAGCAATGACCACTATTCTTATTTGCCCACCAGACCTAGATGGTAAAACTATAACTATACCTTATTTGTAGCTGGAACTGGCTAGAAGCTTCCTACCTGCTGTGGCTAGCCCTCATGGGTCCAAATGTTCTAAGTTGTTAGGCGGGCTACTCGTGGAGAACTGTCATCAGCAGTTGTTAGTCAGGTGTGGACTCTGCAACAAGAATGACTCACCAGGCAAGATAAGTCTACTGCAGCAGTGGTGGCAAGCCTGTTATGGGAGTAACCAACTCCTTTCTGACTGAATTCCATGTCTGCTCCATAGGAGGAACTCAGGCAGGTACTGAAAACCCATCCAAAAGCCTCTGGCTGAGAAAAGTCATAGGCCATAGTCAAGAAGCTACTGCCGCTGTTCTGCTAAGTGGTCAGGATAGGCCTGTCAAATTGCCTTCTAAATAACTATGTTTGTGCCCACAGATTAGTGCTGCTGTGAGACTTAAGAGAAGGTTCTTTTTGCAATGGGCAAAGTGACTCATAACACAGGATATTTATACCACTCCTTCCAAGCTCAGGAAACAAAGCAGAAGGGGCAGAAAGGCTGTGAGAGGCAGAGCAAAGGGGTGATGTGATGGGGCAACACGTGGCATGGCTGTCGTACCCGAGCTAGCTCCCTGCATAGATTACTGCAAGACTAGCCCACCAACACAGTCTTGTAATAGAGAGGGTCCATGGAACACTACTCATTTCTGAAGATTTACACAAAGTTAACGGTCAATATGGAATAGAGAAGCAGTCTTTAGTAGTATAGCTACTAGTAAGGTATCCAAGCTCCTGGAAACAACCCTAATGAAATTCACTAGGCTCCTCTCTGTCTGTCTGTCTGTCTCTGACACACACATGAAAGTAAAGGACAGTTAGCTGGGACTGGGAAGGGAGAATTAGGAGGAGTGGGGGGTAGGGGTAACAGTAACAGGTGATACAATAGAAATATATTGCATATATGTATGAAAATGTTATAATACCTATTATGCATAACTAATATGTATAAACAGAAACATTTTTTTCTTTCTTTCTTTTTTTTTTTGGTTTTTTTGGATTTATTTTATTTTTTTTTTTTTTTGAGACAGGGTTTCTCTGTATAGCCCCGGCTGTCCTGGAGCTCACTCCGTAAACCAGGCTGGCCTCGAACTCAGAAATCCGCCTGCCTCTGCCTCCCAGAGTGCTGGGATTATAGGCATGCGCCACCACCGCCTGGCTTCAGAAACATTTTTTTTAAAAAATGTGAAAAAAAGGCACTGCTCAAGCCAGAATTTAAACTGGCATTATTGAGTGGGCTTCAGAAAGGAAATGGCTAAGTCCTCTATTCAGTAGCACACAAAGGCAAGGCCAATCCTTAGGAGGGGAGAAAAGGTAATGGACTGTTTTTACTCTAGTGACCAGGGAGATGAATTCATACAACATGGGTCCCCGACAGCAGGTTCATTAATAAATGGCTTTTCTCTGTGGAAACTTGCTACCTAGTTTTCTCTGCCCCACTCCTATATTATTATTATTATTATTTTATTATCATTTCTCTTATCATCTTCATCATCATAATGACCATATCCCTCATCTCTCAGCCTCTCATGTCCCTCCTCAATGACTGTTCCCTCATCTCATTCCATTCTATATGCCCAGGGCACAGCAAGAACTGTCATGTCTACAAACAGCCATGCCTCTGTCATCACAAATCCAGACATTTCCTTTCCCACCAGTCTTTTATCCTTACCAAGGATCTTCTAAATTTCTCCTCTTCCTACCTGCCAGCCTTTATTCAACTCCAGACTGAAGAGCTAAGATGAATATCACTCTGTAGCCTTCCTCTGCCAATCCCATGCCCTTCCCTCCCACAGAAAGGGCCTATCTGCTAGCCAGGTGCTCCTCCAGCACCACTGTCACTCCTGACAAAAACCCACACATGCTCAAGTTCTTCAGGGACACAGTCTAGGACTGACACATCCTCTGTGTATTTCAACTATCTCTGGACTACGCTAAGTGATACAATGCACACACGTGATTAGTTGCACTATTATAATTCAGGGAATGCTGCACACATTCCAAATTGATGAAATAGCTTTTAGACTGTTTTTGGTACATAAGGTGAGCTTCAATCAGTGGATACAGAATGCTTGGATGTAGAGTAAATTGTATGTGTACATTAGGGTGACACTAAGAAGACATATGCTCATTCTAATATTCTTCAAAGCAACAGGCCTGAGTATCTGCTGAGCAAAGAGCAGCCCTTTGTACAGTTTGTCTATTTACTGAGTTGTTTTTTTTTTTTCTGAACGATTTATTTTGCCGGGCAGTAGTGGCGCATGCCTTTAGTCCCAGCACTTGGGAGGCAGAGGCAGGCAGATTTCTGAGGTCCAGGCCAGCCTGGTCTACAGAGTGAGTTCCAGGACAGCCAGGGCAACTGCTTAACTGCTGAGCCATCTCTCTCCTCTCTCTCCTCTCTCTCTCTCTCTCTCTCTCTCTCTCTCTCCACACACACACACACACTTTTTGAAATTTTTGAAGTAAAAAAAATATTTTTAAGGATCTTTAAAAGGTAAGACCTTTACCAAGCAATATACACACTACTAAGCTGGCTACAGGCAAATAAAATTTCTAGCTTAACCACATTGTTAACTCTTTTAAATTTTTACTATTTTTGCTACACATAAAACATTCGTTGGTTGGATATAGGAACTTACTATGTACCTCTGGCTGGCCTGAAACTAGGTATGCAGAACAGACTGAAATTGGACTAATAGACCTGCCTCTTGTTTCTGGAGTGCTGGGGTACTCTGCCCAGAACACTCACACAGCAATCTACATCCTTTACAGTATAGTTTATGTATGAACTATCGTGTGGTGTGAGTGCACGGCAGTGCCCTTTACATGTGCTTGGCGGTGGTGCAGGTGCTACACATGTTTCTTGCTCCGACCAGCTAAGCACACGTCCCAGCTAACAAATGGAACCTGGAAACATGACATGAGAGCTTATGGAGCAGCCTCTAGATTAAAACAGTGCTGAGGATCCACATAGTCTCAAGTTCCCATTTGCATCCTCACAGCTCCAAAGCTTGGTAAAGATAACACTGTTTTAAAAATAAAAACTCTTCTTTACACTCTCTGCTACACAGAAGCATTGTCTCACACATTGTGTAAAGAATATTTGGTACTTTATGTCCATCTCTTCTTACTAATCTTCCTAATGTGAAGGCTATACATGTTTTGAGTATTTCATGAATAGTTAGCAAGCTGTAATTCACCTAACTCTATTAAGTCCTCTGTAGTTCAGGTTGGCCATCTTTGACTCCTGATCCCCCTGCCTCCACCTGCTCAAGTGCTGATACTACAAGTATACACCACTAAGCCTGTCAAAAATACATATATATGACTGAGGTATATCTTGCCTTGCTGTAACTACTGGCTCCAAGCAATCCTCCTGCCTCAACTACCCGATTACAGGTATGACAGAGGCATGAACCACCAGGTGCAAATTCCTTTTACTTTTTAAGAGATAGGGTCAATAGATGCCCAATGGCCCCAAACTTGTAGGTTTGAGCAATCTCCCTATCGAGCAGCTACAACTAAACAGATGAGCACCAGAGCTCCTGGCCTGTGTCTTATTTTCCAGAAAGGCAACAACAGATAGGATGAATATAATTTTATGGAAAATTAAAATCAAATCTAGAACTCTTCTCAATAGATAACCAGTAATGGATACCTAACTATACACAGTCACTAACAACAAGCAGGACTGCTAACACGCAAAGCAAGTGATATCTATGAAAAATACATCACAGCTATTGTGCACAGTACAGATTAAAGTACAGATGTCTTTTTTTTTCTTTGATTTTTTTTTGTTTTTTTGAGACAGTGTTTTTCTGTATAGCTCTGGCTGTCCTGAACCTCACTCTGTAGACCAGGCTGGCCTGGAACTCAGAAATCCGCCTGCCTCTGCCTCCCAGAGTGCTGTGATCATAGGCATGCGCCACCACGGCCCAGCAAGTACAGATGTCTTTAATCCCAGAACTGGATGGCTGACACAGGCTGATCTCTGGAGCTCACTGGCCAAGCAATCTAGCCCAAATATGAGACTCTGTCTCAAAGATCAAGTAGATAGTTTCTAAAGAATACCACCTGAAGTTGACATCTGGCCTCCATACACAAACATGTATACATATGTCATACGTACACATACCCAAACATTAACACACACACACACACACACAAATTCTATACTAATATTTTAAAAATCCAAGCTGGAGATGATGTCATATACCCAAGATCAGGAGGCTGAGGCAAAGGACAAACTGAAGGACTACCTGAGGAGAGAGGGAGAGAGGGAGAGAGGAAGAGAGGGAGGAAGGAGAAAGGTGGGAAAAGAGAGAAAGAGAGAGAGAGAGAGAGAGAGAGAGAGAGCGCAAGCGAGAGAGAATAAAAGATATTTAATCTAAACTAAACATTTATGTATCTATTAAAATACTGGGGCTGGATCAGGACCTCCCTCTTTCTTTCTTTCTTTCTTTTTTTTTTTCTCCCCCCCCCCCAGGACCTCCCTCTTTCATTCTTTCATTCCAGGCAAGCACTCTCCTGCCTCCAAACTGCACTCTCCCAATTCAACATCTTAGTATCTATGAGCTCAAATTAAACTCAAGAATAGTTTACATGCCATTCACATAGGAAAAGGAATTTAAAAGCACACTGAGTCAAAATTATCTAATTTTCTTTCCTTTCTGTTTAATTACATGTCTACACAACTCAAAAAACCAACCTTGCCCTTTTGAAATGAGCTACTGCCTCTCAAAATGCTTAAAGTACATCGTAGTAGTATTGCACTGCTGATGACCTGAAAATGGATCATGTCACAAACTGATGAAAACTCTGATGCAATCCCCCTCTGAAGGAAAAGACAGCTAGTATACATATTTCAACTACATCAACTTCTGAAAAGTGTACAGAAAGGCAAAATAAAACTTGCTAAATTTCCTTGAGAGTCTGTGTCTAGTTAGAGATAAGCGGTGTTTAACGCCTAGGTATTTTAGGGGAGGGTGCACACAGCAGATCAGGGGTGGAGGCACCTGCCTGATGAGCCAGGCTCCAGGTCTGATCTGATCCCAGCAGAGTGGAAAACGGTCTTTAAGGATAAATCTCAGAAAGCTTTGGTGAAATGTACCCTGTGCCTGGGACAGTGGGTTAGAGCTCTATTTCTATAGCACAGGCTGCATTCTCATAGCTGATTCTTGGCTTCCACAAGCCCTACTGGCTGCTGTTAAATAGCAATGAAAGATAACAAACTACACTTGGAACGCCAATTTTCTGACTTTAAACAGGTATATATGATACATATGTGAACATTTATATTTGAAGTATTTCAAGAGAAACACTGAAATTTAGAGACACAGGAATAAACCAGGCGTGGAAAAGCAAAGAGAGCTCTTGTTTCTGCCACTGTGGAGTGAAGCTGCAGAGAGGCTCTGATCCCCGGTGCATCAGTCTAATGTCCTGGGTGCTTATAGACCGTGTCAGACTCAACCCCTCACAGCTATCCTACCATCCCTAGCTTTACAGCTTACACGGTCTGACAGCACTCAAGTAATCTTTCCTGGGTAGCTGCAGGTTTAGAAAACCTACCTCAGGACCTGACAGAAAGAACAGCCTTAATAATTCCCCATGTTAAAGGATTACAAATGCTCTTTAGTATTTTTAGGACATAAAACTCTACAGGAAGTAAAGTGGTTTGATATGGTACAGGATGCAGCTTCTGATAGGACTTAACACACTACATCACTCTAACAGACTATTTGCACTACACGGAAATGTGAAAGGCTGGAATTAAAGCAAACTTCAGGATATTTCAGTCCATTTTGCTAGAGTAGGGGTTAGTCTAAACTGCAGGAGACAAGGCTTCAGTTCTGAAGATGGTGAAGTCAGCTATGGATGGTGAAGGTATGTAGACCCATGAATTCCCATGCCCTCATGCGGTGTGCAGACATATACATACAGACAAAACATCCATATAAGTCTTTTTTTAAAAAGCCAAGAAAGGAAAAATTCAGTTCAGGAAAAATTTCTGGACAATTATCTCTCATAAAATGTATGACTTTTATTTTCCTCTTAGATTTCAGAACTGTCATCACATACCTATAGATGGAGACTTGAAAGGATATTTATCAGGAAGGTCAACTCTCACTTTCCACACCCCACCTTCATATGGTGCTGTAACAGAAATAAAACATGTTATCCATTTGAACTGTATCTCCAAGTCAGTAAATAAACCCAAGAGTAAATGAACATTAAATCCCCCTCTCCCCTGAAAAGGTCCTCAAACCAATTCCAGAAGAGGCAGGGACTAGCTGAACAAGGGGACTGACTTTCGCTATGATCCTAGCACTAAGGAAGATAAGGAAGACCATTCAAGACCAACTACAACCAGCAAAGTAGGTACTCCACCTCAGATTAATGTGTTTTTCTTTACGCTGCATCTAACAGGAAAAGATCTATTCTATTCTGTTCTACTACAATTATCTTGTTCTGATTAGAATCTTTACTCAGGAGACTGAATCATGAGAACCCAAAGTTCAAGGGCCCCCGAACTGGGGTAATTTCAAGCCAGCTTGAACAACTAGTGAGACCCTGCACCTCACTAAGGGAACTGAAGTGATGACTCAGGAATTGAGAACACTTGTTCCTCTTGCAGGAGCCAGACTAAACTCTCAGTACCCATATGATAGCTCGCAACAACTCTAACTCCAATCCCAGAGGATCTGACCTTCTTTTTACCTCTAAAGTGCACTAGGCACACACATGGTTTACATACATACGCAAAATACTCATACAGTTAAAAACATTTTTTTAAACCTTAAAAAGTAAGAAGGGGGGCAGGGGGCAGGAGACAAGGGAGAGCGAGACTGTGAGCAGAGGTGGAGCACTTACCTACCACGCACAAAGCCTGAGGTCAATCACTAGTACCAGAAAAAACCCACCATATATCTTCCTTTAAAATATCCAGAGTTAAGCCAATATTCACTTTCTTACTCAATCCTATTGAATACTACTCATGTATTCGTAAAGAGATACTCACATTCCTTTGTCTCCTACCTTAGGCAATCTCCCAAACAAAAACAGTACAAGAAAATACACTCCCCAAGGAACACCTATGTGTCCATCTATAATAGAATCCACACTTGTGAAGAAGTGAGTGAGTGCGGGAATGACAAAGATCTCTGCACTGGCTGGTCCTAGTATTTAGTTAAAGCTCACTTTCCAAAGCCATGTGCCTGCTGAGAGTTCCATAGTCTAGTAAAGATAATAAAGAAGAACACATGCCCACACATGTACTTACTTCCTTGTGGTCCATAAAACTTGACAACAAATTCATTGAGACCTCCTAGGATTGTAACCTCATGTTTGCTTTCAATGCTGAGGTAGTAAGTAAAGGAAATTACAAAGGATTACAGCACATGAAAGAACTACAGGTGGTATCCAGACATTCCAGCTTGCCAGTGCTGCCGAACTTGATGCAATTCTGGTAAAACACAATGTATAGAACAATTCTAGTAGTTTAAGAGACAATTTATATAAGTTTTGGATTCAGAGAGACTAGCAATACAAACTTACTCTCTGGGTGTTTGTTCTCCCTCTACAAACTGGGCAAACATTACTTCATGGGACTTCTGCCAAGTTAAAAGAGGGAAAATGGAGCAAAGCTATGGTGTTTGTTTTCACTCAGTCTTTTGCTCTTTAGCTGTGTCTTCAGGTTTAGGTGTGGATCAGGGCTCTCATCACGGATGGGCAACACTTCTGGTTCTGAGACACCTGCCCAGCTTGAGACATCTTGAGCAGTCTTTCACAGTTCTGAGATTCAGGGCTGGGGAGACAGCTCATTCTGTAATGTGCTTGCTGGACAAGCATGAGGGTCTGAATCTGATCCCAGAACCTACCTCAAAAGCTAGAACTGATGCTATGATCTGTAATCCCAACAAACACCACGGAAGCAGACAGGCAGATCCCAAGTGCTCTATGTCCAGCCAGCTTAATAAATAAGCTTTATTTAGGTCCTAGTGAGAATCCCTGCCTCAAAACAACAAGGCAGGCCAGGCATGATGGCATATGGAAGCAGAGGCAGGTGATCTGAATGTTCCAAAGCTAGCATGTTCTACTGTCAGGGCTACAGAGTAAGGCCTTGTTAGAAACAAAGCCACTCTCCAAAAATCAAAGGAGATAGCTCCTAAGGCAACACCTAAGCCTGCTCTCTGGCCTCCATATCCACAAACACATTGAAATGCACATGTGTACACACACAGAACTCTGGCCTCCACATTCACACATAAGAATGCACATGTACATGTGTGGATGCGTGGTCCCCCAATACTGTAAATGTGAAGCTGGAAGAAAACATGAAGCACATGGCAAAGGGAGGGGGGTCCTCGGGAGGCCGAGGACTTGAGTTCTAGGGCAGTCTGGCTGGCTACTCCATGAGGTCAGAGTCAATGCACAATTACAGAAGTAGAAAACACAGGAAAGGACAATAAAGTTATGAGTGGGAATACAGTCCAGTGACAGAACACGTGTTCAGCACACATAAGAACCTGCACTCAATTTCCAGCATTCTAACCTCAGAGTTAATTTGAATAACGTTATTAGAAGAGTAAGTAGGAAGATACCTTAACAACGAAAAGGTCCAAACAGTTAAGTCAAAAAAGAAAACAGGGAGCCTAGAGAGAGACGGCTCAGTGATGAACGACACACTGCTCTTGCAAATGGCCGAGTCAATTCCCAGCACCGTGGCGGGTTGCTCAAGGGTCCAGCTCCAGGGCATTTCAGCTGATGCCTGCTGGCTTCCTCAGGCACTAATCATAACCCCCACCCCCACTCCCACCCAAATTAAAAATTTAAAAAGAAACTAAAATAAAAAGATAATCTATAAAAGGTTTGACATATTTAAAAACTTTTAAGACAGGCGGTGGTGGCGCACGCCTGTAATCCCAGCACTCGGGAGGCAGAAGCAGGCGGATTTCTGAGTTCGAGGCCAGCCTGGTCTACAGAGTGAGCTCCAGGACAGCCAGGGCTATACAGAGAAACCCTGCCTTGAAAAACAAAAAACAAAAAAAAAACAAAACAAAACAACAACAACAACAACAACAAACTTTTAAAATAACATTCCCTGCTCCGAAGTGAGAGAGATGAACAAACAAGAGCACTGTTGTGTGGTGCAGACTCACACATGGAGAACAAGTCTATCACCACCATTCGAGCCTAGAATAAAACTTACTGCTATTCAAATCTTACAGACAAGCTAGCTTTTTGTTTTGCTTTATTTGAGACAGGGTCTCACTATGTCGCCCTGGCTCTCCTGAACTCCCTATAGGTAGACCAGGCTGGCCTTGAATTCAGAGACCCTCTTGTGGCTGCCTCTCCAGTGCGCCACACACAGCTTTGCTTGTCTTTTGAAGCCAGTCCCTGTGGTAAGAGAGGGATCTGATTGCATTCTCTTCTGGAAACTGACCTGCAGGAGAGGTGGAGCACTGGCTGCTCTTGGAGGGTACAGAGGCTCAATTCTCAGTGCTCACAGCATCTGTAACTCCAGGTCCAGGGGATCTGGCTCTCCCTTCCAGCCTCCTTGGGCACCACACACTATTATACACACAGGCCAAAACACCCATCTATCTAGAGAAAGAAAACTGATGGCCTCAATCTGCACACATACATGTCCCTCCTAAATACACGCCAAGGGTTTACAGCCATGTTCACCAAAGCTCCTATCTATAACGTATTAATATTCAAATACCAGCAACAATCTTAATGTTCTTTAACCCTTTTGCAAAAAAAGGGTTAACTGTGGCCAGTCACACAACAGGGGATCACAGCATACTTGAGAAGAGGGAGGACCGCAGCTGGAGCTGTGAGAGAGCCTGGAGCCAGGGTGCCATGCCCAGCACTGTAGCCTCCCCACTCAGAAGGAATCTTAATGCTTCCAATTGTGACTTATACTTGTGGGTGTCAACTAAAGGCATCTTCCCTGTCCTAAGTCAAAAGGCTGCAATAAACCAGAGAACCATTTTCATTAAATGTAAACCATTTAATCTGCCCGCATCTACTTGACAAAGATTCTTTCCTAAACCGCGTTAAAACAAGATTAGAAGCCGGGCGGTAGTGACACACGCCTGTAATTCCAGCACTCTGGGAGGCAGAGACAGGCGGATTTCTGAGTTCGAGGCCAGCCTGGTCTACAGAGTGAGTTCCACGGCAGCCAGGGAGGGCTACACAGAGAAACCCTGTGGTGGTGGTGGGGGGGCATGGACGACCCAAAAACTACAAATTCATTGGATACTGCTGATAAAAAAAAAAAAGAATCTGTCAAAACCATAAACCACATTTATTCATTTCTAAGTTAGTCACAAAATACTAGAGCTTACCTACTTAGTTTTTCGCCTCAAGGTTTCTGTTTTCACCAGAACAATGATTAGCATTGAAGAAGGAGTCCATTTCACTCTTACAATAAGAGCACCACCACCTCATTGCCTGGATGGCTCTATGCTTCCACAATTGACTATCTAAAGGGGAGCGCCATACTGACAAGAGACAACCGACATTCTTGGCAAAATGTGTCTACCAGGGCTTTCTAAGTGATTTTTATATAGTTCAGAACCTTTCCAGCAAGAGAGAAAAGGACTAAGGCTATTCCACAGGAATGATATCCAGGTCAAGGGCTTAGGACTCAAAGACATCACTGCCTCCTTGGCTTGCTGATAATGCTTTACCAAGGAAGTGGCCCTGAGAGCAGTGTCCCAGGATGCACCAGGGTAAGAGTACTTTTGTTTAGAGGCTCAAGATTCATGGCTGCTTCTTTCCACACTGAGACCAGGCTAAAGTGAGCACAAAGGGAAGTTGCAAACAATGAGCAGCTCTCAACTACCAGTCTGATTGCCCTGAGTATAGTGTTTCCTTCCAGACTCAGAGAAACATGATTTCCCCTAGTTCTTTACATTGGAGAGTTCATCATTCTGCAGTGCGCGTAAATGATGTGTGTGTGTTTGTGTGTGTAAACCTGATATAAAAATTATCACATGCAGTAATGCTTGGAAAAAAAAACTTTTTTGAAGGTATTTAGTATTTAAGACGTATGGAGCTGGGCGGTGGTAGCGCCTGTAATCCCAGTACTCTGAGTTCGAGGCCAGCCTGGTCTACAGTGTCTGCCAGGGCTATACAGAGAAACCGTGTCTTGGGGGAAGGAAAAAAAAAACCAAATCCCAAAAAAAAAAAAAAAAAAAGATGTGTGGGTGGGGGCTCAGAGCACTTGAAGAAACACCACTGGTCCTGAACTGCAGGGTCTGAGGGTTACAGCTGCTCTGAGCTACCTTCTAAGGATTCTGGGAGCCAAAACCAGGTGATCTTATTTTATATGTATAGGTATCTTGCCTGTGTATATGTCTGTACTATCTATATGCAGTGTCCATGGAGGCCAAGAAAGGCCATCAAATCTCCTGGAACTTGAGTTGATTTTGAGTAACCATTTGGGTGCTAGAATCAAACCCAGTCCTCTCCAGAAGAGCAGACAGCTCTTTTTAAACTGCTGAGCCATCTTTCTAGACCCCTTATTTTCTTACCTTAATTCTGTATTAAGGGAACTGGGGATTCATGATACCATTCTATTCTGTTTAGCTTGAAACTCTGTCTCATAGGTGCTATAAAAAATAGTAACACAGTCATAAAAGAACTATAGCTTCAATAAGTGTAATAGCTGATCTTAGCTTTAAGAATTTAGGAATTGAGGCTGGTGTGATGTTACACGCTGTGAAGCACCACTTGAAAGGTATAAGCTCTCAAGGCCAGTCTCATTAACAGCAAGTTTGAGGCTACCTTAGCAGCATGTGAGAAGTTATCTCAAAAATGGGAAGAGAAAAAGGAGGCATGCATGTGCACACACACACACACACTAGAACACACACACTAGAACACACACACACACACACACACGCTGGGAAATGAAGAACTCTCCAATGTAAAGAAATAGGGGAAATCATGTTTCTCTGAGTCTGGAAGGAAACACTATACTACAAGGCAATCAACAAATGAAATAAGGCCAAGAGGTTTTATATTCTGTATCTCCCTAAAACTAGTTTTAAGCTTTCTGTATGAAATAACAGGAACTCCTTAAGCTGGTCTAGGAGGAATATAGTGGAGGAATGGATCTATTAAATCCACAAAAGGTCACAGTTCTATCAGAACTTGTTTACTAAAATTCTACCAAGATACTAATAAATATACTAATAAAATTCTACTAAAATGCTAATCTACATAAGCACAATATGCCCAACAAAAATGCTTCTTAAACAGTGTCTGTCTACAAGAAAGCCTAAAAGTGTAGTATAGGAGCATAAGACATACTAAGTAGAAACTACAGTCCAAGCATGGTGACTCATGCCTATGAGTCACCTTGAGTACTTTCTTGGTACTCAAGAAGGCAAGGCAGAGCCTGGCGGTGGTGGCAGCACTCTGGGAGGTAGAGGCAGGTGGATTTCTGAGTTCAAGGCCAGCCTGGTCTATAGAGTGAGTTCCAGGACAGCCAGGGCCACACAGAGAAACCCTGTCTCGAAAAAAAAAACAAATCCAAAAAAAAGAGGAAATAGTAATTAATTACTGTCATAAGTTTATTCTAAGAAACAGGCTAATGCGATGTAGAGAACAGCAGCTTCTTCTTGAATGAAAGTCGGCTTAGAACCCACTGGAGCCATGTCTGGTCGTGCAGGTTCATTATCCAGGTACTCTTAGAGGCCAAGGCTTCTGAATTCAGGTTAAAGAGTGAGATCCAGACCAACCTGGGAAACTTGGTGAGATTGGGTCTCAAAACAAAACTTAGGAAGACAACTAAGACTAAAGACCTGAGTTCAATCCAGGAACCCGTATTACAGAATGACAAGCTAGCTGAGTCCTGCTAAGTTTCCTCTGACCTCCATACACTGGCCGCATACACACCAATAAATCAAAATTTGAAGCTGTATGATTTATATTTATGATTAGGATGGGGAAAAAAGGAAAGAACAAGCTCAACTATAACACTGATTTTATTTCTAAAGTCCACAGTGAAAATAAACAAAAGAAAAGAAACTTTTATGTGCTGGGCGATAACAGCTTGGTGGCAACAATGCTGTGTGGCAAGCATGCCTGAAGGAAGCGCTGAGTTCAAATCCCAGAATCCCAGCCATGGTGGAACACACATGCCTATACCAGAAGCATTACAGAAGCAGAAACAGGAAGATCATAAGTCCAAGGCTACACAGCGAGCACGAGGCCTACATGAGTGCTTGGGCCTTGCTACTCCTCCAGAGTATCCAAGTTCAGTTCCCAGAGCCCACGTCCTGTGGCTCACACCTACCTTAAACTCCAGCTCTGAGAGAGTTGACGCCCTCTTCTGAGGGCACCAAATACACATGGCATTCACCCACTCGTAACAGCCACCCTTAAGAAAGAAGTAAAGATACGCGGGCTGGTGAGACGGTGTAAGTAGATAAAAGTGTGTGCAGCACAAGCATAGAATCTGAGTTCAATCCTGGGAACCTACATAAACGTGCAAGGAGAAAACTATCTCCACAAAGTTGTCTTGGAACTGTTCATACCGGCAATAATAAAACAAAATTTAAACAGGCTGCTTGGTACAATTCTAATATGGCAGTGGCTATGTTCTGTGGATGCTAACCTAGGAAGAAACAGAAGTGTGAGACTTAAATATGCACAAACAGTAATAAGAGAGGTACAGACAGGAAATGAAAAAAATCAAGTTGTTCACGGAATACTTCTTAAATAATTCAAGAGGAAAACAACCCAAAATCATGTAGTAAATCAGAAGAAAACCAACCTAGACACATACACAAGGGTGGATGCAGATGTGGTAGAAAGAAGAATTGACCTGGAAAAGCTGGCTACACTCCTGGGTCTCCTGTCTGTTGGGATCAAAAGGATATGCAGGCTTGAGTGCCTGAGACATTGAAGCAGAAAGCAGAGCACAAATGGCTCAGGCCCATCACCTCAGCAGTCAAGGAGACTGGGGCAGGAGGAGGGCAGCACACTTACAGCTGGGTCTGCTTAGGTTGGAACAACCTCATCACATTAAGTATTACTAGGCCTTAATTCCTTCCTGACTTTCCTGAAATTATAGGACACATCTCACATAAGACAGAGCTGTAGCTTTCAATCATTTTTGATTACTAACATCTCAGAAAAGAAAATGCAAAAACATACATTTAGAATTCCAAATTCTAACACTACTAGTTTGGATCAGATGTTAACCTCCAAGAGTCACATCTAGATTCACTCGTCCCACCCACGATGGGACTGACACAGGCCACATCTTCCCTTGCCTCCCTCCTTCAGCTTTGCTGACTTTCATTTCCTGAAACACAATTGAGTGTTATCCTCCTTGGGGACTTTGTTGTCTGTCTTCCTGCCTCACTGACTTACCAGTTTCTACAGATAGCTGCGGCTTCCTAGTCTTTGTGCTAGCTTTTAAATGTTACTTCCTCAAAGACCCTCCTGGGCACCTAAAATACACATCCAAACACAATGTCAATATATTCTGTTTTTGTTATGGTAGAATGTTCTAACTCCCCAGTTAGTCTGCCCAGGCCTCATGCCAACTTCCTACTCGGCCTTATGGGCATTGATTTTTGTTTTTTGTTTTCTTCTGCTTACATTCTCTTTTGCCATCAGTAAATTCAGGTTTTAAAGGGCTGGAGAGCTGGCTCAGCAGTTAAAAGCACCAACTGCTCTTCCGAAGGTCCTGAGTTCAAATCCCAGCAACCACATGGTGAATCACAACCATCTGTAACAAGATCTGACACCCTCTTCTGGTGTGTCTGAAGACAGCTACAGTGTACTTACATGTAATAAAATAAGTAAAACTTAAAAAAGGGGGGAGTGGTGCAAAAAAACATATCCAATTCATTCATTCTTTAATCCAGGCACACGGAAGAGAATTGCCCTACATGGGAACTGAAGAAAAACTGACTGACTACTGAGAACAGTTTGCGAGAGACAGTGGGATCAGGAAGTGAGTGTCTAAATAACGTAAGTGATGCCGTACATGTGCACACTCTCATCCTAGCCCAGGAGGCTGAAGAAGCAAAGGGAGTTTTCCACAGGTGCTGATGCTAAGTAACCCAACTTTGCTTGCATATGAAGATGGCTTCTGAGTGCTAAACTTGAAACCAACACAATGTCTGTGAGGAGAGGGAGAGGGAGAGGGATACTTGCTGAGAGCAAAGAAAAGAGAAAATCAGGAATCGTTCTTACCCTTTGAAACTTGAAAAAAAAAACAAAACCCTGAGATAAAGGCACATGTACTTGCAAAAAGTACTACTCACAAGAAGCCTACGAGAAAACACTGGCAGGGCTACCATCTGAGAGAGTGGTTTCCTACAGAGCAAGCCTCAAGTGTAGCTAAGTTAAGTATATTCATACATGCCAAGGAACAGGTGTGTGCCAGAAAAGGAAGGGGAACTCTATCAGCATCAAAGGAAAAGTCAGAAAGAAATGCTAGCAGGGACCATGGCCGTTAAGGCCCCGTGAGAGAAAGAGTCTGAGTGCTGGACAACAGCAGATTAATAAGGTCATTTTATACAGCGTCTGTGCCAGCTCTTTCTCAAATAACTTTCTGGTTATGGCATCTGACTCCCTGTTACGTCTACCCATAGAAACACAGACACTTGTCCACAATGACAAATACTGGCTTTCCAGTTTTAACTTTCAGATTTGTGAGATTAGTTCATCTACGGCCAAAGAAATTACCTTGCTCTTAGTTCAAATTACATACTTATGCAAAAGATAAGGAAAATAAAGGATAGCTGGCATGAGAGGCCAGGATGTAAAACCCAAGTTCAATACCTGGGACCAACATAGTAGAAAAAGAGAACTGACTCCACAAGTTGTCCGCTGAACATTCATGCACACTATGGCACAGTGGTGTGTGTGTGTGTGTGTGTGTGTGTACATATACACAGAAAGGGAAAGAAAAAAAAGAGCTTAGGAATAAAACAGACTATAAAATACCATGGGTAGCTGAGGTGAATTCAAATCAGATGACTATATTCATCTTTTCCCAGTGTCACACTGTAGACAGGCTTGCCCCAGTACAGTATTTATACCTTAGAAATTATTATACACCAGGGGTTTCACTTGCTCAAGGGCAGTTGGTCATCATTTATATATAGTCCATGTTACTTTGATATTGTCGTCTGGCTCCAGAAAACGGAAGCTCTGAAGCACTCCTCTTTTACCGTCAGTAGATGGTTATCTAAACACTGTGAGATGGGGGCTGGAGAGATGGCTCAGGGTACGTAGCACAAATGGTTCTTCCAGAGGACCCTGCTTCAATTCCTAGCATCCACGGGGTAGACCACAACAATCCATAACTCCAGTCCTAAGGGATACAAATGCCAACTCCTGGCCTTTCAGGGCACTAGGCACTCAAGTGGCACACAAACAAACCCACCCCTACACAGAACACCTATACACATAAAATACTTAAAGTCTAAGATGCAAAAACTTATAGTTTCAGTGCAGTAGGATAATGCAGTGAGACCCTGTCTCTGAAAAAAAAAAGTCAATGAATAAGAAGGAAACTTTTATGTCTCTCAATCAAGAGAGACATAGCTCTTGATCTATGCTGGTATTATCATTTTTCTAGAATTAATACCAACCAGAGATGATTATGTCCAAGAACTCCTACTTTCTCTGTATTAAAAGTAAATTGCAGAGGCTGAGCATGGTGGCACATACCTTTAATTCCAATACTAGGGAAGAAGATAGGGCAGGTGGTTGTAAGTTCAAAGCCAATCTGGTTTAAGTTCAAAGCCAACCTGGTCTACATGGGGTTCCAGACTATATAGACCCTGTCTTGAAAACAAGAACAATAACAAAAAGGAAATTACATGAGCCTATTACTGGAATGTGCATTCTTCTTTTACACCAGTGGCAAACCCTACTGTGAAACCAACTCTGCCTTAACAGCTTCAGTTTCTGAACCTGTTTCCCCCCACATTTCTAAAGTAAAATAGTTCACTTGCTATGCAGATTATGGCGTGATCACTAAAGAATAATCAAGTTTCTTTGTTGGAGGCACCAGAGTACATATCTGCACAGGCCCAATCTCCAAACCAAGGAGTATTTCCAAATACAAAGAACTGCTGGAATGCCTCTGGCTCAGCAGCCTCCAGAGAAGCATGGGGCATATCCACTTTCCAGCCCACAGTCAAGGGCCAAAGTCTCCACTAGAGCACTCCTGAGGAGGAGGCTACAGAGGTCTCATCCCGCCAGCCCTTCCCCAACAATTTTATTTCAAACACTAAGTCCCTGATTTAGAAATCAGAATACAATTCCCCTGGAACAAAAGTCAATTTAAATTGGCTTGTATCTGACATGCACTTTTTCATTTTCAGATATTAATCGTCATTCATATCAATCTCTGTTAGAAAACCAATGATACTCAGAGTTCTAAAGTGAGACACTAATGCCTTTATCACTGGAACCTCTATACAAATGAAGGGGGAAGAAAGATCAGAACAACTATGTGTGGAGCAGGGAGAAAAGGTCAGGGGGCAAATGACTTGGAAAGGGGAAGACCTATGAGTGTAGGAAACAACTGTGACCCACGTGACATGGTGCCTAGGAGCCTAGGACTTGGGAAGGGAAGGCAGCAGGAGTTCAAGGTCATCGTCAAGAGCAGCCTGAGCCACAGGAGACCTTGTCTCAAAAAGGAGGGTAGAGTATATAGGGCTGGGGAGATGCTCAGCAAGAGGTCCTGAGTCCAGACCCCTAGGCACTCTCAGAGAACAGTCCGAATCACCTCTATCTCCAGTGCAGAAGAAGCACAAGCTTAACTTTATTTGGAATGGAAATGAATTTTGGGGAAAAGCTGATAGATAAGCCTTGTGTAGAGAGCAGTTCCAAGCTAAGTGTGCTCAAGGAGGTGTGCACTGCGGAGACAACAAGTTTGACACCAGCCTGGAATCACACCAGGTTCTAAGTTAATCTGGCCTACATAGCACGATTGTCTTAGAGAGAGAGAAAAAAAGGAAAGGGAGGAGAGGGAGGGGGGAGGGGGGAGAACCCAGTGTTGTGGTGTATATTTGTAATCTTAGCATTCTGGAGGCTGAGACAGAAGATTGCCCATAAGTTCAAAGCTTTAAAAGCAGGAAAAGGCAGGATGAGAGGAGAGAGCACACAAGAGAGCGAGTGAGTGCCCAAACAGTGTTGCCCTGGTAGCAAAAAAGGAGAGGAGACTGGAAGGAAACAAACAAGGCAGTGAGGCGCTACTGCAGGAGCATGGGAGAGGAGTACAGGTAGTGGGATAACTGTTGGCCTGCCAAGCCTGGCTACCTGCGTTCAAGCCATGGAATCTGTAAGGGTGGAAAGAGAACATTTCATAATGTTGTTCTCTGTCCTTTTGCTACAGGGGCACATGCACCACCTACCCCACACCATCATTCACACACACAAATGATTTTTAAAAATTACTCAATATAAACCAAGTATACTTCCAAATAAAGTTGAAGTTTTAGAGTGTAAACTTTCAAAGTTGGAAACACAAGGCCAAGCACAGTGGTACACGTATTTAATCCCAGCACTTGAGAGGCAGATCCTACAGGCATATCTCTGAGTTTGAGGCCAGCCTGGTCCATAGAGTGAGTTGCAGGACATCCAGGGCTATGTAGAGAGACCCTGTCTCAACACACACACACACACACCCATAACTAATTGGAAAACACAGTATTTAAGTCAATTGGCGTCATTATAAAATAAAGAAAAGCCTAAGTGTCTATTGTTTATATAAAAATCAGTGCTGGTCCATGAAGCGTCCACGGCTACCCAACCACTGCCGCATTCTCCATACATCAATATCCAGCTACCAGTCTAAGCCTGTTTGTCTCATCTAAGCCCCACTACTGTCTCATAAGGACACCAATACATTTTACAAATTAAGATTAAAAGCCTTCCCTCAGGACCTCTGAAGATGGAGGAGAACCAAGTCTGACTGGGCTGGCCCTGTTCTTGCCTGCACTCCCAGCCTTTATACCTACACTGGATAGCATCTGAAAAGAGGACAAATGTAACCCCTCAACTAACAACACACGAGTGCTTCTTGTTTTTCCTCAGAACTCAGGACAGAGCTTAGGACCCAGGCGGGTCATTGGCCTAAGGAGATAAAGTTACCACCCAAGCAGCCACCAGGTACAACACCTACTGCCAGGAGAATATGACTTTATAGTGCCAAATACCAGCTCGCAGATCAACATTTAAACAGCACATCTGTGAACAGGACAGCCCACAGAGAAATGAAAAGATCCCTGTCAATCAGATATTGCATCACAATATACTGTATGAGGTCAGGTCACATGACACACTGTGGACGAGGACAAGTTCTAACTGACCCAGGTTTCAACAGAAGCCTTATGAAAGTAATTTTATCTCTGAGACACTCCCCTGGTAACGTGGGCCACACTCCCTGACACCCAGTCCAGAGAGTTATCAGAACGGTAATATAGAATTTAGTAGTTCAGAGTGAAAGCTCCAAACTTGGGAAGCCTAAGCTGACTGCCGTAGTCTGCAATTTTACCTAACCTAAGCCTTAGTTCTTCCTCTTTAAACACCATTAGTTATCTCCTATAGTCATTTTGAGGACAAGAAAGCCATACAGAGTGCTAAAAGGAAAAAAAAAAAAAGTACATGCTGAGCACAGAACACACTGCCGTGCTGGCTGGTATTGCTGCTACTGATAATATGTCTTGGCTTCGAGGAGGTATTCATAGGACCTCTGCCACTAGTGTAAGCCTCAGGTAATGACAACCAATCTCCACCACCACCACCACCACCACCACCACCACCACCACCACCACGAGGCATGGTCTTTAGGGGAAGCTACGCCTTTCCCTGAGGTTGTGAAAGTAACTTTTATAGCTTTACAGGAATGAGAGAAACATATTTCATAAAACTAAAACCACTGGCTTGCCTCCCTTTGGTTAAAGGAAGGGTTCTTGAAGTGCTTCAGTCCTACAGGCAGGCAGACAATACCCTTACCCTAGAAACACCTCTCTCTGGCTCTCAAAGCATGCAGACAAGAGCACTGAGAAGAGTGAGGCACAGCAGCATCCACTCAACAGTGGGACTTAAGCCTTGAAGAGCTGCTTGCTTACACCTAGGTGCTACTTACACAACAGTGGCAAGACCAGGCTATGTGGCCCAAACTAAACTGGCCATCTTTCAGAAGAATTCTGTATGTCAGTGTGCAGCTGCCTCTGAACCTCCCTGGCCACAAAGCTACAAAGATGTTGATCTCCATGGGTTTTCCTTTCAACAGTTAGTTAGGATATAGAAACAAGACCTAAAGCAGTTAAAAGCGACCCTTAGCAAACTAAAATATTCCTTGACCTCTTTCAACCTAAGTCCATTTAGCCAAATGTACTTTTTCACATCAAGACAAAACAAAACCCATACCCCCCCCCCCCAGTCTGAGAGTGCTTTCTCAGATGCATTTTAAACTTTAAAATGGCTCATATTTCTCCACCTGCTTTTTTCTTGAAATAATTGTTGATTTTCCTAAGCAGATAATTACATCTGTTTCAGGATTCTAAAAACAAAATGTTAATGGGCATTATAACTAACTGGCATAATCTTCCATTAAAGGTATATAATTCATCCGGATATAGCTTATGCCTATAAACCTAGCACCTCAGAGGCTGAGACAGGAAGACGGCTGGGGGTTTAAGGTCCAGGCAGGGTTATGCAGCTCAAAAACATTTCAGTTCCCCATGCAGATACTCAATTTAAGGAGTAGTCAAGAAGAAACAAGAGAATAATCTTGCCATTAGCTTTCTCCACCACAGAAACCAACACACTTGGCTTCCGCAGTTTGACCAATTTTTGTCCTAAATTTTTCAGTTATTTGAAATAGAATATGTACAAATGGTTAATAATTTTGTGGGGTTATTTGTTTTGTTTTGTTTTTGTCAAGACAGGGTTTCTCTGTGTAGCCCTGGCTGTCCTGGAACTCACTCTGTAGACCAGGCTGTCCTCAAACTCAGAAATCCACCTGTCTCTGCTGGGATTAAAGGCGTGCACCACCACTGCCTGGTGGGCGCGTTTTCTGTTCTGTTTCATTGTTTCCTCTGAAGGAAGGGTCGGTGTGTGGGAGTACAGGCCAGAGGCCAGAGGCCAGTGTGTCTTCTCGCTCTACCATGAGAGTCAAGTGCAGGTAACCAGCCCCAGCAGCCAGCCTCCACCCACTGGACCACCCTGCCAGTCATAGCCACTCACTATTTTTCATTTGTCTGAAAAATATTTTTCTATGTCTGACTTCTAACTGAAATTTTAAAAAAGAAAAAAGAAAAAAGAAGAAAGCACAAACATATACAAAAATACCCAAACAAACAAAAACTCAAACAAAAATAAGAAAACAAAAACTCTTAAACAAACAACAAATCCAGGACGGAGCAGATCCATTCTATCCAGGCTGCAGCACTGACTTCAGATGCACCAGCCACACTTTATTTTGAAAACTAAGAAAAAGAAACCCACTCTTCTACTATAGACTCCATTTCTGACAATGGAGGTGGAAGGCTTCGAGGTTACGTTATACAGTACACAGAACATCCTGTTCACTTGCTTAATACCTCAACTCATGGCCACAGCAAATGGCCAAACCACCTGCAGGAGTCCCATCTGTTCAGTCTTACACTCTCCCTACAAACTCACAGTCCCGTCCTTCTGTTCTGTTTATTTTAGAATGCCCACCTTCTATCCAATTGCTCCACTCCGGGCCAAGGTGTAAACACGCATCGACATCTGCTAAATGCAGACATAATTCTGAGAGCACCAGCCTGCAGTCAGGAGCCACTGTCAAACTGTGCAGACAGATCTGTGCTTAAGGGTATACATACTGAGTTGGAGAAGGTGATAGAGTAAGGCTGACAGGATCTGCATGTGCCTAAAGGTCCCAAGAAGAGAGCCCAGGCAGGGATATGGTATGGTACATCCATTCAGCACTTTCCATTTCAAGCATGATTCCCTCAGAAAACTCTTCACAGATTAATATACACTAATAACAAGGCTTTATTTTAGTGATAGCATGAAGGAAAGTATCTAATTTAAGAAGTAGTTAAAACTTTAACTGTAAGATCCAGGAAAGTGAATCTACATGCACAGGATTCTCCTCAATTAAACAGAGCAAACCTCGGCCAGTGTGTAGTGCACACCTGCACCTCCACTCTCAGGAGGCAAGGGCAGGAGGGGCACGAGGTAAGGCAGCCTGGTCTACAGACCAGCTCCAAAGACAAAGAGGAACAAATGTAAAAACAGAGTTGAAGCTGGAAAGATAGATGGCCCAGTGGTTAGCAGCACTGACTGCTCCACAGAGGACAAAGTTTGATTCCCAGCACCACACAGTGGCTTACAACCATATGCAACTTGAGTCGCAGTGGATCTGCTGCTCTCCCTGGACTTTTGCAAGCATGCAAGTGGTCCACAGACATACGTGCAGGTAGAACATCCATACTATCAAATAATACAAATTTTAGAAAAAGAACCAAAACAAAGCTAAAATAGCCTCATGAAAGACACTTTCCAAAAATACAAATTCTTAAAATTACCAACCCAACACCAAACTCTACCTATCCTACCTGACAACAAAGAACACCTGTGACACTCAGCTGCTGAGCGACTAAAACAGAGCAGCCTGGGTGAGGCTCAGCACATCACGTGCCAGGCTGCAAACATTTTCACACTAGGATAGCCAATTACCCACCTAAGATCAGCTTACAAGAAAAACCATTCCTACTGTTGTAAAAGGTAAAAAGCAGATGGAGAAACTTACAAGTTTGAAACTAAAATTTAAAACTCAGCAAGATGTAGGACACTGGGCTGGAGTGGTCCCCAGTTAAAATCCCAGCAACCACATGGTGGCTCATAACCATCTGTAATGGGATCTGACGCCCTCTTCTGGTGTGTCTGAAGCCTGCTACAGTGTACTTACATATACTAAATTAAAAAAAAAAAAAGATGTAGGACACATGCCAATCAATAATTTCTATCTTTAGAGAGTCTGAAGTAGGATCACAAACTCCAGGCCACTGTGTGCAACAGAACAAGAGCCTGTCTCAAAACAAAGTGGGCTGACTATAACATCAGTTATGGTCAAAGCTGAAGAGAGTCTAATGCTAGTTAGCCCAGGCTGCCCTCACCTTTAACTTGAGCCTTCTTGGTGCTGAGCCTATGAGCATGCCACACTGAGCATGGTTCTGATTTTTAAACACTACAATTTCTAGTCAAAAATAAAACAAAACACTACTGTCTTATATCCCACCTCTGAATGCTTGCAACATAAAACTCATCTCCCAGCTACATGTCTACAAGCTGTCCCCGCTGCTCATCCCCTGGTATTACAAATCCCAAGCAGTCACTTAACACCTCGTCCTTCTTGTCAGTTTACAGTCTATGCTTCTGACAAGCCCTCTCTTTTCTCCCAACTTTTCTTCAACTTCACTGCTCCTTCAAAAAGCCCTTTCATGACCAAGATCAGGTATTATCTTCCCACAGCCTCTTCTGCCTAAATGAGCCGAGATGTGTATCCCTCTCTCCTCTGTGTACCTGACACTCGAAGAAAGTTGAAAAAGTCAGGCTGAGGAGATGCTCAGTGGTTAAGAACACTGACTGTTCTTTCAGTGGTCCTGAGTTAAATTCCCAGCAACCATGCCAGCTCACAACCATTGAGCTGTACTCCCATGAGCTCTGATGCCTTCATCTAGTGTGCAGATGTAGAAGCAAACCAAAGACCCATATACACAAATAATCTTCAGGAAAATATCTAACTCACCCTCCTGGATTCAAGCTTCCTAGAGTAAGAGCCATGTCTCAACCAAGAGGGAGAAGAGCCATGGATTTGCTCCTCTTGGCATGACCACTTTGCAAAGTCTGAAAGAAAACCCTGAACAGTATCTGATTACAGAAGAGTATGAACAATGATGGTGGTAAATGTGGCTAATCCCAGAGACAGAGGCAGACCACTCTGAATTCGAAGCCAGCCTAGTCTACAGAGGTGAGTTCCAGGGCTACATTTAAAAAAAAAAAAAACTCTCCCAGAAAAAAAACCCAAAAGAATAAATGAAAGAAAGAAAAAGTTTCGTGTACAAAAATTAATAAAATGCATGTGTATTACCTTCAAACTTTTCACAAAGTATATATAAAACAAAAATGTTGTGCTTAAACTTGAGCCCCTTTCCCCAAATACCTTATCTAGAATATGCAAACATTCAAAAATGTCCTGAACCCAAAACACTTGCAATCTTGAGAATTCCAGATTAGAAACACTTGGCCTATAATGAGCCAAATTTAGGTTATAATACAGTATTTGGTCCTGGAGAGATGGCTCAGTGGTTATGAGCTTACCAGAAGTCTTAGATACCCAGCAGCAACATGGCTGGTCACAACTGAACCCTAGATCCTACTTACCCATAGGTCACAAGTGCTACTACCATAGGCATGAACCACCACATCAAATGAAAGCCTGGTGTTCTTAAAAAAAAAAAAAAGGACTACAGAACAAACAGGAAAGAGAAATTTATATATTATTTGAACAAATCTTGGCCAGGTCTTTGTCTCATCTACTGAATCATCCTGCTTTTTCAGACAGCCCTGAAAAACAAAACTGAAACAAGATAAGGACAAGTCTCCCACTAACATACACAATAACAGATTTGCCTTGCTGCACAGAACGCAGCGAAAAGATGCTTTCCATCAGACAAGGGCGACCACTATCCTGCCTTAATCTTACCACCTATAATATAGTCCTACAGTTGGCAAATGTTTGACCTAAACACGGAAAATGTAGAAATGCCTGGGTAGGCAGGTGATGCATTAACTTGGGCTAGCATTATAGGAACAGTCTTTCATAAAACTTTACCTAATTCCAGGATCCATTTCTAGAAATGAAAGGGTAACATCATCTCATCCTGGGCTTAATCTTTCCAATGGTACAGTGCTTGTCTGTTACGTCCAAAGCCTCAGAGTTTGATTCCTTAAATGGAGGGATGGTCCCTGAAAACCCATGGTGAGGTTTCAAACAGCCTCCATAGATACATATTTTTTCTAAGAGTTCTCCTTTCATTGACTGATAAGAGACACCAGAAGAGTATGAAGTGAAATCCAATAGATTCCAGAGTAGTCCCAGATCAGCAGATCAGCCTGTCCACCAACAGAAACCTGCACTGTTGGTCAGACACACTTGCACTCTAGTACGTACAGACTTAGGAGTAACTTATTTATATCCACCAATCACCTTCCATTCTTTCTTATTTGCCTCTTATCACTATGACACCCAGTTTCTTTAGAGAAGCATTCTCTGGTGTGGTCTCATTTATGTAACCCCAGCACTTGGGAGAGTTGTGACAAGGAATGCCAAAAAGTACAAATGCTCTGCGAAGTACAAAGTTCAAAGCCAGCCTGGGCTGTAAAGTAAATTCCACTAGATTACAGTGTAAGACTCTATTAACAGAAACAACAAAGAATCAATTGTGAACTTTTCCAAAGTTTGATCACTACTCTGTACTTATGTTTAAAGTACATTGAAGAACTGGGCAATGGTGGTACACACCTTTAATTCCGATACTAGAAGGCACAGGCAGGCAAATCTCAAATTCAGGATAGCCTGATTTACACAGCAAGTTCCATGCCAGCAAGAGCTACATAGTAATAATAAATGGCAAACTATATGTACTACTTATTCAGATGTTATGATCAGAAAACAGTACAATATTAGTAACAATGCATTAACTTTGTTTTAAAAAAAAAAAATTGTGTCCTGTGCTCATATGTGCAGGTGCCTGCAGTGGCCAAACAAGGGCACCAGGCCCCCTTAAGGTGGAGTTACAGGCCACTGTAAACTGTCTAGTGTGGTGCTGGGAACTGAACATGAGTGCTCTGAGTACAGCAAGTTTCTTAACCACTGCATCATCTCTCCCCCACCACCTACCCCCTTTATGAAACACTCACTATGTGGCCCAGACTGGACTAGAAGTTACTATCTACTGTAGCCCAAAATGGAACATGTAGGTTCCAAGTGAACCCCTCCCCCAACCCCAATCCCAACCCCCCGGGAGCAGGACTACAGGCAAGGGGCCCTGTGCTTGTTTCTTCTTTTTGGTTTCATTTGTTTTGTGAAGTCTTGCTCGGGCTCAACCTTTTTACTCCCTTATCCTCCTCCTTCAGCCTCCGGATCAAAGCCATCTTTAAACAGATATAACTAAGACAATGTGAAGAAGGGAACGAACGATGCAGAACATAAATATCCCTCACAAGCTCACGTTTTAAAAATGTGAACCTAACTAGTAGCACAGTGTTGGGAAGCTGTGAAAGTTTCAGGTAGAGCCTAGCTAGAGAAAGGAGGTCGCTGGAGAAAAGGCCCGAGGGTGTGAGGGTGTGTGTGTCTGTATGTCTGTCTCTTCCCCCTCCCCACCAGGCGTTCTCTGCCCCACAGGCTACAATCCCCCTCAAACCATGAGTAAATTAATGTCTACTTATGGAAATGAGAAAGTAACTAATACACTACTCAAGGTGCACCTAGGATTCTCCACCAGCATTCTCAAGGGAGGCAGGAGGACCAGGAGTTCAGGGCCAGACCGGGCTGCAGAGCAAAGCCATGGTAAGCACTTAGTATGTGCTTTAATCCAAGCACTCATGAGGCAGACAGGCAGGCCTCTGAGAGCTCAAGGTCAGCCAGGGCTACAGTGAGCCTTGTATCAAAAAACAGGAAAAAAAAAGAAAATAGTGTAGGAAAAGGAAGAGATGACACAAAGCCCAAATACAGTGGGGAGAATAAATACTAAACAAAAGGCAAATGGCTATGCATAGAGAGAACAAGGTTTACAAGTCTTACATGATATGTGTATTTGTGGGGTTCAAGGAGCCAAGCTCAGGACAACTTCCTGCATGCCCTACCACCCAACTACAGGCACGGCCCCCCTGATCCAGGTTGAACTGGTTGGCGCTAGCTAGCGTGGTAGCCCTCAAACTTTTGACCCTCCCCTGCCTTACTCAGCCTTCAGAGTACTAAGATTAGAGGTGTGGTTGGGATGCCTGGCTCTTATGATTATTTTTAAAATTTGCATTCTAGCACTGCTGTCTAGTCTTCTGACAGTGGAATACTCCAACAACAGAAACATTACCACCTGCCCAGAGTCAATTTAATGCCTGATATGAACAATTAATGCAGCATAACCTGTATCTTAGGAATCAAACTGCAATTCTATGGTTCTCTCCACACGAAGATACTACTACATTTCATCACATGCACAACACATCATTGTGTTATGACACACCAAGAAAGAAAAAAGCTGCATTAAAGTGACTCACCACCTATTTAAGGCATCTCAATTTCAATGATGTTGAGATGTGGAAAAAAAAATCTGTCTTAGAATTTAGAAAATATGATGTAAACCTGACATTGTTTACTAACATAAAATCGCTTGCCATCTTCACACACCAATTTTCCTTCTGGGTTGAATATGTATTTTTATGACCTGCTGTCTAATTAAGTTCGATATGATTCATACATTTTATAAAGAACCTACTAATCTGCCTGGCACTGTGCTGGGTACAATTAAGTACGCCCAACACATTATCACAAACTGACAACTTCTCTTTTCAACATATATTTGTTAGAGTATTAGTTCTCAAACTTTGTATTCTCAGGACTCCTTACTCTTATGTTTTCTTTCTTTTTTTTTTAATATTTATTTATTTATTATATGTAAATACACTGTAGCTGCCTTCAGACACACCAGAAGGGGCATCCGATCTCATTACAGATGGTTGTGAGCCACCATGTGGTTGCTGGGATTTGAACTCAGGACCTTTGGAAGAGCAGTCAGTGCTCTTAACCGCTGAGCCATCTCTCCAACCACTCTTATGTTTTCTACAGACTTATTTAATTTTATGGGCATGAGCATTTTGCCGGCATGTGTTTATAAGTGTGGATGGTTGTGAGCCACTATGTTTTGCTGAGAACACAATCTAGGTCCTCTCCAAGAGTAGCCAGTGCTCTTGAGCACTAGTCATCTCTCTTTACACTGGGGAGACTGTCGCTTTGGAAAGGCCATTACAAGACTGCAGTGCACACTTGTAATCCTAGCACTGAGGAGGCACAAACAGGTGGATCCCAGAGACCTGATAAATCACATGACCTCCAGACTCAGTGAGGAACCTTGTCTTAAAAAAGTGAGGTAGAGGGGCTGGAGAGATGGCTCAGTGGTTAAGAGCACTGACTGCTCTTCCAGAAGTCCTGAGTTCAAATCCCAGCAACCACATGGTGGCTCACAACCATCTGTAATGAGATTTGATGCCCTCTTCTGGTGTGTGTGAAGACAGCTACAGTGTATTTACATACATAAACTAAATAAAGTCTTTAAAAAAAAAAAAAGTGAGGTAGATGCTTGGAGAGATGGCTCAGCAGATAGAAGAGCTTGCCATCAACCCTGACAAACTGAGCTTAAATCTCTGGAACCCATGACAGAAGGAGAGGACTCCCAAAAGTTGTCCTCTACATCCATACATGTGCTGTGAAACACACATGCCCATATTCATACACAGCACGTCCCCACAACACACACTGAGGTAGTACTGTCCCTGCCTAGATCCCAGCACCTCACACAGCAGCACGGTGATGCTGCCTGTTACTCACAGAGCATTAGGGAAGGGAAGGCAGAAGAGGACTTTGAGCCTGGGATACTAGATGCCTTGTCTTGAAGAAGAAAAACCTCACAGAGCTCTTTGTATTTGTTATGCCTGTCTTCTTTTTAATAGAGAAACGGAACCTAAGATACTATGCATGTTAACCAAGTGTTCTAGCACTGGGCTATCCTCAACCTGAGTGGGAGGTAGATGGGAGGGGCAGGCTGAAGACCAAATGAAACATAGACCCTCCATTTTCACCTTGTGAGAAGTGATGACTGCAAAATCTGTGCGCTAGGCCCAGCAGAACTGCCCTTCTAAAGCTGCTGCTGCACACACTGGCAAAGATGATCTGGGCACACTAAGGTATACAGTTTTCCCTGCCACTGGTTTTGCACCCTCAGTATAAATGTTAATAAAGCACAAAGGACAATTAATAATGGACATTACTATTAATTTCAGGTGAAATGTGTAATGCAACCTGAGAAGAGGAACTGATGAAACATTTACCAATATAATCCCAGCTCATAGAAGACGGAAGACAGGAGGATCAGAAGTTGAAGGCTGCTGGCCAGTGGTGGCGCACGCCTTTAATCCCAGCACTTAGGAGGCAGAGGCAGGCAGATTTCTGCTTTCAAGGCCAGCCTGGTCTACAGAGTGAGTTCCAGGACAGCCAGGGCTACCCAGAGAAACCCTGTCTCAAAAAACCAAAAAGAGAGAGAGAGGGAGAGGGAGAGAGAGGGAAGGGGAGGGAGGGAGGGAGAGAGAAGACTTTAGGAGCACAACTGTGTTTCTCTAACTGAGCAGAACACATGCACACATACAGAGATGGGGAAGGGCACTGTACTGTACTTATGGGCCGGGACATACCCCAGCAGGAAAGCACAAGACCACAGGTAACTGCCAATACCAAAACAAAAAACCTAGCAATTAAATCATAAAACAGAAATCATTGGCTAAAGTAGTAGAAGGCAGCTCATACATAAACAGCCTTATCATATGTAAAGTCACAAATGCTATGCATAAAACAGCAATGGGATTGAGTGTTGTATGTAGCTCATGTCTTTAATCCCAGCACCCAAGAAACAGAAGCAGGTAGATGTCTGAGTTCAAAGTCAGTCTGGTCTATGAAAAGTTCCAGGACAGCCAGGGCTACAGAGAGGCTTTGTTTCACAAAACAAACAAAAACAAAACAAAAAACAAAAACTAGCAAGTGGAATCTGCAAAGAAAAAAAGTACTATTTTTTGTTTTTTGTTCATTTTTGTTTTGCTTTAGGTTTTTGTTTTATTTGTTTTGTTTTTTGGAGACAGTTTCTCTGTAACCCTGGATGTCCTAGAACTTGCTCTGTAGACCAGGAAGACCTCAATTTAAGAGATCCACATGCACCACCACACCCAGCAAAAAGAAGTCCTACTGTCCTGGAACTCACTCTGTAGACCAGGCTGGCCTCGAACTCAGAAATCCGTCTGCCTTCCCAGAGTGCTGGGATTACAGGCGTGCGCCACCATTGCCTGGCTAGTCCTACTTCTTGAAAATTTGCCCATTTCCATACTGTTTCTCTTACAAGTGCCAAAAATTCAGAATATTAATGATTTGACTTAGGGAATCCCAGAAGTATATTACTTATACTAATTGATTTAATAGATGCTTCCTGAATACCTAGAACACACAAAAAACTCACTGTGTGTTCTAACAGACAAAAGTATAAGAAATGCTGGCAGTCAGGTTCGGTATAGAGGTGCGTACCTTTGATCCCAGCACCTGGATGGCAGAGACAGGTATTCAAAGGCAGCCTAGTATATATAATAAGTTTCATATCAGCACAGCTACATAGTGAGAAACACTGTTTCAAAAAAGAAAACCGAACTCCTATAGTAAATCTGGCATTAACAGGGATGATATTAGCTCTGAACAGACCCAAGTAGTCCAGCTTTTAGTGTACCAAAAAGTATACCATCACATCTGGAAAACAATGCTGCTGCAAGAATAAAGGGATGGATGGGGCAGAGACATGGGGCACCAAATGGCAGTTCACAACTCCTTGTTAGCTCTAGTTTCAGATGCTCCAGTGCACTCTGCAGTCCACTCTGCAGTGCTGTGTGCATAGGCTACACAGACATACATACACCTTAAAAAAAACTGAGAATAAAACAAAATGGAGTGATATATTACTATATAAAATAAAGGCCAGAGAAACCCTGTCTGGAAAGAAAAGAAAAGAAAAGAAAAGAAAAGAAAAGAAAAGAAAAGAAAAGAAAAGAAAAGAAAAGAAAAGAAAAGGCCAAATTAATGATAGAAGGGGCAAGTCAGGTGACAGTGGTGCACGCCTTTAACCACAGTGCTTGGGAGGCAGATGTCTGAATTCCAGGCCACTCTGGTCTACAGATGGAGTTTCAGGACAGCTAGTTTCAGTCAGAGAGTGTCTCAAAAAATCTGAAAGAAAAAAAAAAAAAAGAAAAAGAAAAAGAAAAAAAAAGAAAAAGAAAAAAGACAGAACGAGTCAACAGTATAGAATTTAGTTACTTGTTGGACTAAGAATTTTTTGAAGCACAAAAACAGATCTGGAAAGTTGTAGTTTCTACCAGGCATACTGGTACACACCTATAATCCTAACACTCAGGAAGCTAAGGCAGTGGAAATTTCAATTCTAACTGGGCTGTGGTGGCGCACGCCTGTAATCCCAGCACTCTGGGAGGCAGAAGCAGGCGGATTTTTGAGTTCAAGGCCAGCCTGGTCTACAGAGTGAGTTCCAGGATAGTCCTGGCTGTCAGAGAAACCCTGTCTCGGAAAAACCAAATCCAAAAAACGAAAGGAAAGGAAAGAAAAGGAAAAAGGAAAAAGGAAAAAGGAAAAAGGAAAGGAAAAAGGAAAGGAAAGGAAAGGAAAGGAAGAGAAATTTGAATTCTAAGGCAGGCTTGATAGTCATAGTTATCTTAGCTATGTTAACTTCTTAACTATATAACATAATTAACTTCTGCCTCCCAAGTGCTATAGTTATATATATATAATTATATATAGCACTTGGGAAGCAGAAGCAAGGCAATCTGACATTCAAAGCTAACCTTAACTATAAGGAATTACAGGCTAGCCTGGGCTACAAGAGACCCAGTCTCAAAATAACAGCAACAAAGCAAAATTTCAAAACTTAAAACATGTAAAAAATATTCTATAAAACAGTACTTTCAAGCTGGGAGTAGGGGCCTGTTGTTAAACCAAGCCTTCAGGAGGTAGAGGCAGGTGGGTCTCTGTGAGTTCAAGGCTGTGGTTTACAGAGGGAGTTTCAGGACAGCCAGGGCTACAGAGGGAGACCCTGTCTCAAAAGTCCAAATCAATCAATCAATCAATCAATCAATCAATCAATCAATCAGTAGTGCTTTCATGTTTTATGCTTTTTTTTTTAAGAAGTTAATACTTTGCCAGGCACAGTGGTGCCTATATTCCAGCATTCAGGAGGTTACTGCAGGCAGATAGCTTGAAGTCAGTCTACTCTCTATAAACAAACACAGGTGTCCACAGAGTAAACTTCCCAAGACATCCTGGGCTACAGAAAAAAAAAGAAAGAAAGAAAAAAAAAAATACCATGTCTGTTTATCAGACATGGCCACAAAGGTGGGCACAGCTCACAGTACACAAATCTAAGGTGAGGAGAAGCCAGAGGCTCAGAACAACAAATTTACTGAAGCACAGTGTCAAAAAGCCAGCAAGAAAGCCTAAATGTCACACATCTGACACCAGGCACCTATGTGACAGCCAGGTGCTTGTATTTTTAAATACAACAGTCTAAAAATACACCAGCAGAGTCACTGAGCCAATAAGCCACTGGTTACACTTCTGACCCACAGAAGGCACAAAACACAGGTGTCCTTAGAGTGAGCTCTAGCTGTCCTTAAGTCTCTGTCATTCGTTCCTAACTAGTAAGGTGTTGCTACAACATTCCATTTCTACTCTTTAAGATGCTGAACACAACGCTCTAGACAATGAACCAGACAAAGCTGAGTGCACTTTAGCGTGCTACTATCATCCCAGCAGCTTCACTTCACAGTCTGCTCAATAATGCATACAGTAAGACTTCCATCATGTAATAAAACCACTTGTTTCCAAAGAAGAAAAAAACAACAACACATCAGCAAAATAGCAAAAATACTAGACAAATGATGGGCATACTGGCTCGCCTTTGATCCTGTGCACAAGAGGCACAGGCAGGTAGACATCCAAAGTCTAAGGCCAGTGTGATCTACCAAGTGAGTTCCAAGAGAGCCAGAAAAACTACATAGGAAGGAAGGAAGGAAGGAAGGAAGGAAGGAAGGAAGGAAGGAAGGAAGGAAGGAAGGAAGGAAGGAAGGAAGGAAGGAAGGAAGGATAGATGCCCAAAGCTTTAAAAAGGAATAGTTCCAGTGAAAAATTCTGAAATCAAGAAAAAGAGATTTAGATGCTATGGTGCACACATGTCAAGTCTTAGCTCCTCATTAGGCTGAAGGAAAAGATCAGAGATGAGCTGTGCGAGGCCAGTCTGGGTAAAACAATGAG
Organism: Apodemus sylvaticus; assembly: GCF_947179515.1. NCBI lineage: Eukaryota > Metazoa > Chordata > Mammalia > Rodentia > Muridae > Apodemus > Apodemus sylvaticus. The sequence goes on from NC_067473.1 coordinate 54,358,391, forward strand.
ATCCCATCTAAACAATAAAAAAAGATGAGGTTCTACCTATGAAACTGTTTCATGGCCGGGCGGTGGTGGCGCATGCCTGTAATCCCAGCACTCTGGGAGGCAGAGGCAGGTGGATTTCTGAGTTCGAGGCCAGCCCGGACTACAGAGTAAGTTCCAGGACAGCCAGGGCTATGCAGAGAAACCCTGTCTGGGGGGTTGGGGGGGGACCAAACCTGAAACTATTTCATAATAATTTCTGACTAAAACTTCCAGCTACATTTTAAATCAGAACTTTAACTAAAACTACAAGTATAATTGCTTTAAAAAAAATCAAAATAGAAAACAGAATCACCTCTAAGACTACCTATGAAGAAGATGAGGCGGGGGCTGGAGAGATGGCTCAGCGGTTAAGAACACTGACTGCTCTTCCAAAGGTCCTGAGTTCAAATCCCAGCAACCACATGGTGGCTCACAACCATCTGTAATGAGATCTGGCATCCTCTCCTGGATGTCTGAAGACAGCTACAGTGTACATATAATAAATAAATCTTTAAAAAAAAAAAAAAAAAAAAAAAAAGATGAGGCACCACTAAAATTAGCAAGTGAACTAAAACTAGTTAACAAAAATATATCCAGAATGACCCTGGTGGTGTGGGCAAGGGAGGGCTGGTCCCACCCCTTACCCAGGCAGGGCAGTGCAGGATGCCTGTCTCCTGGCAGCTCTGACACTTGGGTGAGCTGGCAGGGCAGTGCTGAGGAGCTGGCCTGAGCACGGGAGCCTGAGAACTGACCCCACCCCTCAGGGGGAGGGGTGATGGTGTAGGAAAGCCAATCCCTCTCTTTGTGGGTTGTGGCACTCAGGTGAGCTGGCAACGTTCCTTGCCTGGGCAAAGCAGGAGAGCTGGCCTTGGTGGCAAGGGCACAGGAGAGCTGGGGAACTGACCAACTCAGCTACTGCTCAGGCCCAGATCCAGGGCTGAGCTGGCCCACCCCAACATCCAGCTCATTTATGAACTAACTGCTGGAAGATATAAACGAGCAGGTCCTGTAAATCCAAGGCTGCAGGATCTCCATGACAGGGCAACAACAGGATATCTGAGAAGAATCCCAGTGAGGATCCAATATTGATAGTGTAGCAGAAGACGGAGGCCTTGAATCACTGCAATGAACATTTGCAAAAAAAGCTATTTGGACAAAAAGGTATACTGTGGGACACACAGAATTTCCATGGTAAGATGTTTCTCCTTAATTAAAAAATTCCTGGGGCTGGAAAGATGGCTCAGGAGTTAAAGGCACTGGCCCCTCTGTTCTGTTTCCCAGCAACCACATGGTGGCTCACAACCATCTGTAACGATGCTCTCTTTTGGTGTGTCTGAAGACAGCTACAGATTACACCTATACATAAACAAATCTTTAAAAAAAAAAATTACACTGTGAAAAATACCAAGCGCACGCACACACACACATACAATACACATACAATTCCTTGAGGGGCTGGAGAGACAGCAGTTAAGAGCACTGACTGCTCTTCCAGAAGTAATGAGTTCAATTCCCAGCAACCACATGGTGGCTCACAACCATCTGTAATGGGATCTGATGCCCTCTTCTGGTGTGTCTGAAGAGAGTGAGTGTACTTCCATAAAATAGTTTTTGTAAAAAAAAGGATGAAAGATAACAGCAACCACAAATTACCAGAGTTTACTTCACTAATATGAAGCCATATACCCAAACATTAGTACTTCCTTAAGCTGTTCCTGAGGCCAAAATAGCATCACCTTGAGGATATAATTATTAATTTCCACTCAAAAAACTTACCTGCAGAAAGGATCAGTGTGCTTTATAATGCTCTTATAGTCCAAGTTTCCCCAAGTATAAAAACACGCTTAGCCACATGAGCATTAATTAACTGAAACTGACTATAATCAGATTATCATCAGCGCTGACAAAACACTTAAAACACTGAAAAAAATAAGTAGCCAAACTGGCAGAGTAAAAACACTGCATTTTATCCAATTTCCTAAGCCACAAAATAGTCCCCTATTCAAAACATACAAGTCACATAGTAGTTTACCCTTCAAAAAAAAGAATTTGTAATTCTTCTTCCCATTAAGAATAGAACAGCATCCATGCCTTTAAATTAATATACACTGGTTCAGAAGTCAGCATCTATCACACCAGGCCACTAAAATCATGGCGAGGAAGGAGCAGGTACAGCTTGTGGACAAACACTTGCTTACCACCTAAGCCCTGGGTTCAATCCCCAGCACAGGGACAGGAAATAAGGAGAATGAGCTCAAGTAGATAGCCAGTTTTGTCTATAATGCTAAAATTCAAACTGAGGCTCCTAAGGATGCCAGACAAGTATTCCACCACTAAACCACATTCTCAGCCCTGCTCCATCTGGTAGAGATCAGCACCTCCTTCCATGAAGAAGAAACAGGTTTTCAGTTTCTGAATCTCAAACACATCAATCAAACTATAAAAATAAACCCTCTAAGAAAAACAATACAGCTGGTCTTGAACCCATAAATTCCATCACTCTGAAAGGCTGGAGAGAGAGAATGGCTATAAAGTCAAGTTCAGCCAGCATACAGAGCAAGTTCCAGGTCAGTCTGGGCTAAAGTGAGATTCTGCCTCAAAATGGTTGGAAGAATAGATATAACCAGCAGCAGCCCAAGTTGCTCATATTTGTAACCACTAAGAGTTATAAGCTAGTGTGAACCACACAGTTCCAGGCCAGGATGGGCTACATACAGCCTCAGCTCTCAATACCGTCTCACCAATACACACCAAAATTAAGGTGTTAAGTTCCATTCCATGGACTTTGATGTAGCTAAGGTGAATGAAGGTTTATACCTGCTGTTTCTCTCCTTCAGAAGATACATACCAAAGTTGTAAACTAATATGTAGTTAGTAAACATTCATGTTTGATATGCCATTAACAAGCTTAATAAAGTAAAATGAACCAAGTTACTTCTCTACTCAAAGAAACTGATCTGAGTAGGTTAGCAAGATGGCTCAGCAGATACTGGAGCTTGCTACCAAGTAACCTTGAGTTCAATCCCTAAGACCTACACAGTGTAAGAAAAGCACCAATGCCCCAGATTGTCCTCCGCCCTCCACACACTTCCCACGGCCCACATATAGCCACATTCATACACAAATATATGTTAAAAAAAAAAGTAGATAACTCAACAGTTAAGAGCACTTACAGTTCTTCCAGAGAACCAGGGTTTAAATTTCAGCACCCACATGGCAGGTCAAATGTCTAATTCCAGATCCGGGGGATCCAAGCCATAGAGTAGGCTCGGTGGGTGCGGCAAGCATGTGGTACACAGACTTATACATAGGCAAACCACCCATATACATTAAGTAGGTAGGGGATAAGGGGTGGCACAGGCCTTTAATCCTAATGCTCAGGAGGCATAAACAATCTGAGTTCAAGGTCAGCCTGGTCTACATACTTGAATTCCAGTCCAGAGAGGGCTATGCAACAAAACCCTGACTCATAAATAAAAATAGGGGCCAAAGAAACAGCACAGTGGTTAGAAGCTCCTGATATTCTTCCAGAGGACCTAGACTCAGTTTTCAGCACCCATATGGGAACTAACAACCATTTATAACTTGAGATTTAGGTAATCCAACACCTTCTGCTGACCTCCACAGACCAAGGCACACATGGTACACAGGCCTGTAGGCAAATCACCCACACAGTAAAAAAAAAAAAAAAAAAAAAAAAAAAAGAGTACCTATGATATAATTCACATTATCTTTATATTTCCATGTTCTTATAAAACAGGAACACTATTTTTAAAACATATATGTAAACATATATGCACATATACACTAGGTATACTTTAAAGCAATACTACTGCTGGGTGGTGGTGGGACATACATTTAATTCCTGCACTAAGGAGGCAGAGACAAGAGGATTGTTGAACTTGAGACCAGCCTGGTCTACAAAGTGAGTTCCAAGACAGCCAGGCCTACATAGGCAAACTGGGGGACACAACACAGTATTACCACCAATTTAAAGCTAAAACTCTTGTCATAAAATGATACATTTTCCTATGTTCATCTACTTTAATATAAATTTAATTCATATTATATAGTGTGTCCAAAGTCTGCATTATGGAATGATTTCTGAGTAAATTCTCCTACTTTGAACTAGTGATCTGACTAGTTACCAATTTACAGTTATGAGAACCTAAGACTATTTAAACCTAAAGCCATGCAAAGAAAAAAAAAGACCATTTATTAATGAAAAAAAACCCAAATTTAATTTCTTCCTTTGAAAAATTTGATTTTCCAAGCTCTGTTACCAACACGACTTACTATTTGTAGATCAAGAATCAAAGTTAGCAAAGGGAGGGACCCCTATAAAGGACCTGGGTTAAGTTCCTAGCACCCACATAGAGGTTCACAACTATCTGTAACTCCAGTTCCAGGAGATCTAATGCCCTCTTCTGGCCTCCCTGGTCACAAGCCATGTACTACCTGTTGTGCGTGCTTCTATGCAGGCAAAAACACTTACACACATAAAATAATCTATAAAAGATTGGCCAAAGGATGCTAAACACTTAGCAGTAGAAGGCCATATATAATATACCTTAGCCCTGTTGTTCTCTTATGGACACAAACCTAACAGTATCTGTTAGGGGAAAGACTTATCAAAGCGTTTACCTAAATTTTTAGTTTTTAAAATTAACCCAATCCTTCATAAAACCAAAAAAAAAAAAAAAATTAACCAATCTTTTATTTTATAAAAATGTCTATACTAAAGTCAACATACGAACAAAAATCATTAAGTTCAAAACTATACTGGCACCATTTAGACAAAACTTACTTATTGAGGCAGGGTCTCTCTATGTAGCCCTGGCTATCCTAGAACTTATGCAGATCAGGCTGGCCTTGAACTCACTGAGATCCTGGCTCTGCCTCCTGAGTGGTGGAATCAAAGGAATAAACCACCAGGTCCAGTGTATTTTGTGTGTGTTTGGTTGGTTTTGAGGCAAGACCTCACTATGTAACTAGCAGGCCTGGAACTCAAGAGATCCATCTGCCCACCTCCCAAATCCTGGGATTAAAGACATGCAATACCATGTCTAGACAAACTGAAGTTTCACAAGCTCAGTGTCAGTCCAGCTGCTTCTGAGGGAACAGAAGTAAGCCCACTCTAGATCTAGTTTCTAGTCAAAGTACCACAAGAAAACTTGAAAAGAATACATACTAAAAATATGGCACATAGTCAAGAAATTTTCTAGGCCAGCAAGAGGACTGAGCAGTGAAAAGACGCTTACCTTGTAAGTCTGACAGCCTAAGTTTGATCCCTGGAACCCATAAAGGTGAAAGGAGAGAATCAACTTTACAAAGTTGTCCTCTGACCTTACATGTGCATCCAGGCCTGTGTGCACACATGCACACTGTGTACACAGTTTGTTTTTTTTAAAGGCATTTTGATACTTAAAGAAGAAACATACATTGGTATGTTGGGGGCACCTATTTTCATATATACCACCCTAAAAATTATTTACAAATTAGAAGCCAGGAGGTGGGACAAAAGTCAATTATCCCAGTTCCAAACCAGTAATATTCTATGCTGCAATGGTGTTCCTTCCAGTGGCACCCGCCCACCAGCCTGTCTTCCTCAGAGTGACAAGGAACCTCCCTCCCTTATACAGACTTGGGACTACTTCCAGACTTCTCATCAAGGTGGGTCTGAAGAGAACCATCTACTCAAACTGCCCACCTAGCACCCTAAAAACTAGAGAGAACCATCCATCTTCCACAAGCGTATCACTCTGAAGTGTTCCCCAGGTAGCTCCTGAGACTGTGGGCTCTGCGGGGCTTATAGATAAGCATAAGCAGCAGCTCACAAACAAATAGCCATGTTTCTCAAGTATATGGTTTGATACAATGACTCTCCCACAACCATGAGACAATGAAGCACTTGGGAGGTAGAGGCAGATGCCAGTGCTATAAAATGAGACCCGGCCTCAGGAACAGGCAATTCTTCCAATCTGCTATCCACTTACAACTCTCAAAAGCATGAAAAGGCCTCTGTCTGCAAAGGACTTCACAGAGCACTTGAGGCAAATCTTCCTGAGTAAGCACTTGCTGACTTAATGATCCAGGGACCACCCTGAACAAGGAAACAGAGCCTACGCACAGACTCCATCACTGACTCCAACCTAAAATCAAGCTCAAATCCTGCTGGGCGGGCGGGGACTCCTTTAACCCCAGCACTCAGGAGGCAGAGGCAGGTGGATCTCTCTGAGTTTGACCAGTCTGGTCCAGGGCTATACAGAAAAACCTTGTCTCCTAAAAAACGAACAAAAAACAACAGCCCTAAACCAGGTTGTCCTTTTCTTACTATCCAGGAGTTCCAGCTGACATTAATAAGCTGCTAATTTGTTAAGCAACACACATGTAAGGAACACATATAAACACAAGTGTTGCCTGTAATCCCAGCACTCTGGGAGGCAGAGGCAGGTGGATTTCTTAGTTCGAGGCCAGCCTAGTCTACAGAGTGAGTTCCAGGACAGCCAGGGCTATACAGAGAAACCCTGTCAACCCTGTCTCGGAAAAAAAAAATGCAAAAAAAAAAAACAAAACAAAAAAACAAACAAACAAACAAACAAACAAAACCCCAAGTGTTTGTGATTAACCAGGAAAAAATAACAGTAACATCATGAAGTAGTAGTTTCTGTTAAGTCAGTGTCTACTCTTACAGAGTCCAAAACCATTTTCATTTTTTGGAAACAAGGTCTTCCTTTTTTTTTTTTTTTAAGATTTATTTACTTATTATATGTGAGTACACTGTAGCAGTCTTTGGACAAACCAGAAAAGGACATCAGATCTCATTACAGATGGTTGTGAGCCACCATGTGATTGCTGGGATTTGAACTCAGGACCTTCAGCAGAGCAGTCAGTGCTCTTAAACACTGAGCCATCTCTATAGCCTTTGATCTTTTGACACATAGTCTTGCTATGTAGCTTAGGATGGTCTTTTAAGTAGAGACCCTGATGCATCTATCTCCTGAGTGCTAGAAAACGACCTTTTTAAGCCGGGCATGGTGGTGCACGCCTGTAATCCCACCACTTGGGAGGCAGAGGCAGGCAGATTTCTGAATTCAAGGTCAGTCTGGTCTACAGAGTGAGTTCCAGGACAGCCAGGACTACACAGAGAAACCCTGTCTCAAAAACAAAAAACGAAACACCCATGAAAACTACTTTTTTAAAGGGACATATGTGAAGTTTCAGTGCTGCCTTACATATAATACCCATGAAGCTGTTACCACGGTCACACACATTCACCCCCTCGGAGTGTTTGAGACAGGATTTCACAGAGTTTAGATTATTCTTGAACTCCTGATCCTCCTGCTTCCACTGCCTAAATGCCCAAAATTTCTTTTACCAATTTATAGTTCATCCTTCCTCTCAGCCTTTGGTCTGATTTCTGTTCCTGGATGACAGATAGATAGATAGATAGACAGAAAGACTGACAGACAGACAGATCTGTATTCATACTGTTGCTGCCTTCAGATACACCAGAAGAGGGCAACAGATCCCATTACAGATGGTTGTGAGCCACCATGTAGTTGCTGGGAATTGAACTCAGTCAGTGCTCTTAACCACTGTGCCATCTCTCCAGCCCAGGAGAAAAGCAGTTACAGAGCAGGTGTGTATAATATGGTCACAACATTGGAAACAAGAAATCCTGGAAAGAATTCATGGCACAGAAGAAACAGCCACAGGCTAGGGTTTGAGGATGACTTCCACATGACAAGTTTCTCATTCCCAGACCCAACTCTAGACCTCTTAAAGCAGGAAGTCCACGGTGGCATCCAGAACCAGTTTTAACAAACCCTCCAAGAAAGAAAGATCACACTCACATTTGAAAACTATTATTTAAAGGATAAGATTATGAGTAGCTGTTTTCTTTCCCTTTTTGTAACCTATATTTTCCCCAATTACTTTATTATAACACTTTCAAAACCCTACTATGTCTTTCATTAAAGTGTTTCATTAAAACACAGATTCTCTAGGTCTCCAGGTAAAAAGCTACTACATTGTAAAGCATTATAGGATCTGAATTGCATGTCTAAAGAAATCCAATGGTTCTTGGAACCATAAATCTGCTAACACTAAATGAGATCCCAACTGTATGTGTGTATAAACACCAGTCAGGGTGCAGGGAAGTCACAACACTACCCAAACTAACAAACCAGATCACCTTAATTCATGCCCAGAGAGAAAGGGTCTCTCTCTTTTTTTTAAAAGGTTTATTTATTATATGTAAGTACACTGTAGCTGTCTTCAGACACTCCAGGAGAGGGCATCAGATCTCATTTTAGATGGTTGTGAGCCACCATGTGGTTGCTGGGATTTGAACTCAGGACCTTCGGAAGAGCAGTCAGTGCTCTTAACCACTGAGCCATCTCTCCAGCCCCGAGAAAGGGTCTCTTACAGGTCACACCTACACAAGATTTTTTTCTCATATAAGCTGAATTTGTAAGCCTGTTTGTATTTTACCACTTTACTGCAAAACTCACAGAGGTTCCTGGTCTACCAAAATAAGTGCTATAATAATTCCTGTGTCACCAAAATCTATGCAGGGAAGACAAATTCAAAACACTGGGAGCTGCCAAGTTTTCAACTTTTAGCTTTAAGACCATAAAATTATTCTTTCATCTCTTCAACTGAAGAGAGAAGCCACAGGAAATGAGGGGTCAACCACAGGTTGCCAATGGACACGGGGCTGGTTAAAAGACTGTCTACACTTTGAACACAAACTGAACAATGAATAACTTGGGGCTAGAATAACTGCTGACTAGCAACAAAAATGCCCAAGTTAAAGTCTGAGAAAAATGGAATCACATTTCAATGCTTTTATTTTAATGTTTTAAAAAAAGGCATTCGGATGCCCATATATATCTTCATAAGATTACTTTTTACCTTGTCGTTAAAAAAAAAAAAATCAGGTTTTGTTGTTGTTGTTTGAGACAGGGTCTCTCTGTAGCCCTGGGCATGAAATCCGCCTGCTTTTGCCTCCCAATCAATGGGACTAAAGGTGTGAGAGATCACAGCTGGCAAGGGGTGGGAAGACCACAGCTGGCAAGGGATGGGAAGATCAAGTCTGAAAATACTAAGTATTCAAAAACCAAGGTGTAATATACAATGCTGATCGACATCCTGGTTTAAAGGAACAATTTAAAAACTAGTTCCATAAGTACTATGTCCACCACAGTCAACTTCTCATAACCCCTCCACATAAACACACAGTGCATGACACAAAAACAGTGCACAAATATTTAGAGAAAATGTCTGAAGCCCTACAGCAGCCACCAGCTTTTTTGTAAATTCTAGCAAGCTTAGAGCTTTGGAGGTCCATTCCCCACCACACCTTTAACCCCAACTCTAAGTCACTTAAGGACGTTTAAAACAGCAAATCCTGTTTTGTTTCTGAGATCTCCTGGAAAAGACAATCTTTGAAAAGTCACAGTATTCTAAAATTTCCAAATATTACAGCAATAGAAGGGTGTGCCAAGTCCCCATTATGATAAGATTCAGTTTTCTAGTTTAATTTTCTGAACATTTCTTGAATCTGAGTACAGGTTTTCCTTCTTTCCCCCGCCCCTTGAAAATACCCTTGGTTCTGTCAGCAGCTCAAGGCCTCCCCAGCCCCCACCTCTTTTGTATGTAAACACACTCTTGTCACACACTCCCATCAGCTGTTTGGTAGCTCCACCCCTCCTCCTTTTCCGGGTAGTAACAGAGCAGCCAATGAGCTGCAAGGAGCAGAGCCTGCGGCCTTTTGCCTGCATATGCTTTTCCAAAACAAGCAGCTCTAGCCTTCAGCAGGGGCACTGGTTCACAGATAAAAGGCTCACCAGAGCTGTGCAACAGGGCGAGACAGTCACCCCCACCAACAAGGAAACCCATGTAACCTGAGCTGTTTGTTCCTCCACCAGGGAGAACTTCAACCAATATTCCTTTAGGGCAAATCACACTTAAGGTCACCAGAGTCCCAGTTCTCAGACAATCTAAATAATCAGTGGTTGCCGATGGAAACCTCAAAGGTTGCTGGTCCTGGGTTCCTCTCAAGGCTGGCCATCTACCTGACACTGGCAAGCAAATGGCTGCACTATCCAAGACCATTTTACAGGACCTAAGCTAAAGACAAATGGTTTTTATTCCCCAGCACCCGAAAGTCATGTAAATCAGTTTCTAGGCTCCGGTGGAGGTTTGCACAACCCTCAGCCGAGGATCAGAAGAGAAACAATGAATGAGTCAGAGTTTCAGAGCATAATCGCCCAGCAGATTAAGTGCATCGGTGCAAAACACTCACTCCCTGCATAACTTGGGAGTCAGCTATCCTACCAACCCACCACAAAAGAAGTATCACTGGCTCTGAGGAGACCACGTCTGCAAGGTGCTGGAAAGCAGTGACCAGTTAGTAACACGCCCTCTTCTCTCCCTACCCCCACACCGCTACTTTCCTACAATATAGGTTGCTGCCAGGCTGTAAATCCTTGTAGTGTAATTATGCCCAGAAGACAGCCAAAAATGGGCTGAAACAGAAGACATCGATGAAACTGGCTATCAGCCTCTACCAAAGAAATCACGGAGGACAACGACAAGTACCAGACATTCCTTCAGACCTTTCCTTTCTACTTCCTTACCACCATCTTTCATTTTTAACCCTCAGCACTGACAGGCGATTGTACCCATCTTTAGCAGACTGGGGAATTCGCTCTTAAAATTTTCATTAAGTATATCTTACCCCAAAATTGTAAACTGCACTTGGGCCTACTGATGTGAATTCAACTGAGAAAGGATGCCATAAAATCTCTCACCTCCACAATACACACACACACAAAAGGAAATCCGAAAAATTTTAACTCCCAAACTACATTAAACCAGAAAATAAACTTGAAGCAGAGGTAGCCTCTAGCTTTCAAACCAAAACTGTTGTCCTCTTATCTCAGAAATCTACAATTTTAAAGAGCTCTGCTTTCTTTTGTCAGCAAGGGAGGTGGGGAAAGAACAGAAGCCAAGGCATCTTTGCCTTTCTTCATCTTCTACTAAAAATAAGCTATGAAATAAGCCACTTAGGAGAGGGGGAAAGAGAGACACCCTGCTGTTCTTTGTTTCCCTCTCCCTCGCCGCCCCCCACACTAGCCACCCCCCACACCCGGACTCCTAAATGCGGTAATCATTCTAGATGCCACAACTACTATGTGAACAAAAGGCACTGTATGGGAAAGGCAGCGGGTCAAGTTAGGCCTCACTCTTTATCCTCAATCTTTCAGAAATCTATGTATGAACGTAATTTCAGGATCTGACATCGATCAAAAACAGCTGGAATTCACTCCCCCACTCCATCCCAATTGTACATTAGGGTGAAATTTGCATTAGGTGTGATGGTAACTCTCAAACTCTCAATTCACGTCAAAAATAACTCCTAAGTCTAGCACCATGGCATTTCCTAGTTTCTAAACAAAAATAATGCCCCCCCAACTGCTTTGTGTAGACTGTACAGAGTCACGGTTACAGGTTTTCCAGCAGTTTGAAAAGCCAGCGTTTGTTGTATCACTCACGCATTTACAAAACAATCACAGCCACAAGCAGCCCATAAAGAGTTGATTTCACATGTGCCTAGGTGTGTATCTAGCATTAATACCCTTTCTTAGAGGCTGCACTCTGGTGCTTCTTACTGCTCTTCCCCCAAATTCTACAGTCCAAATCCTAACTAAAACTTGAGAGCTTTACCACTATTCTTAATTTCTAGCCAGATCTCCCCTGGTCAAGGAAAAAAAAATATGTTCATATTCCTGAAAAGATGGATTAATCCAAAAAAAAATTTAAAAACAAAAAAGAAAACTCTTGCCTAGGCAACTTTCTTACCATCCCCCAAGTTAAAATCCTATGCAAAAACTACTTTTAAAAAACTTCAGCAAATTCCATAACTGAGTTTTTGACAATTACCACTAATGTTTAGGAAAAATAAAAAATAAACAGCAACAAATAAAAGAAGGAATTCACCTGAAGAATCTAGACAAACAACTTGAGTTATATAAACAAAATCCTGCAACGGGGGAAATGGTTGGGGGATGGGGGCGAGGCAGAAAAGAGAAACAGGAGACAGGACTGGTTAACAGCCTTTCACACACTACCGCCCCCCCTCACCCTCTCCCTGGGGATTAGCTATTTACAACACTAGGCTCTCACCCCCACCCTCAAAATTAGCCCTCAAAAAATAAAAACATTTTTTTTTAAATACTCGATTTGTCTTAGGAACCTTCGCGAATTTCTCTACTGGTCATGAAAAAAATCAGCCTGGATTCCAACCAAAACCACTGCCTGGAGGAGTCTTATCAGTTACAGCTCTCCCACTGCAACCTCGGGTGTACATAAAGTTGGGGGAAGGGGTGGAAAAATAAAAGGTCACTTGGCCCAGATCAGGGCAAGCAGTCCCAAGAACCAGACCCTCACAGAGGGAGTTTCGTTCAAGTGGCTATTTTGTTCCGGGGCTCCTTTCTCTCCTTCCTCCCAGCTGTCAGTTCCACAATATGGAGGGTGGCTGGCCTGCTAAGAAGACCTGGGGGTCCTCACTGCATGCACTATGAGTGGGATAGGCTTTGTCAGTAGAAAGAAAAACAGGAAGGTTCTCCAGACCAGAAGGCTTAATAGGAGTGTCTGATTTAAAACACACGGAGCTCTTTATTACAAGAGGGGGCCCTGGGCAGACTACTCTCTTCCTAATATAGAAAGGAATTAGGGATAAAGAAGGTCGCTTGAGTTACCCCAGTTTAAGCAGCACCGTGAGTGGAAGGAACCGGGACACCGAAAGAGAGAGAGAGAGAGAGAGAGAAAGAGAGAAAGAGAGAGAGAGAGAGACTGACTGACTTCCCTCTCAGGAATTTCTATGAGTCCATAAACCCAAAGCTAGCAAACAGGAAGCAAAGACCCTGAAGATGAGCCCCGGTGCCGAAGGAGGCGGCTAGTTATGCCCCCCACACACACCCCTAAGGAAGGGCCGTCTTAGGAATCCAAACGTCGTAGAGAGAAAGTCAGGGGCTGGGGCGGGGGGTGGGGGTGCAGGGAGGGCGAAGAACAACGCACATCTCGGGGGGCTGCAGATAAAGAGGGACTGAAAAAGCCCTCGGCTCCGGGGAGGTGCCAAAGGGCCGCCGTAGGCACCGGGGGAGGGAGGGGAGGCGCGGCCAGTGGCCTGGAGTGCCCCGGAGCCCTCGACTGGGCACCCCCACCCGCCCCACACGCAGTCCGAATTCCCCTCCATGAAGGATACAGCTTGACTACGTCCGTGTCCATCCGCCTCTTGCCGGGACTGGGGGATGACATGGTGTCGCCGCTGCCGCTGCCTCCCCGTCGCCTGCGCCGCCGCCGCCTCTCTCCCCTCCTCGGCCCGTCTGTCACGGGCCCCGGGCCCAGCTCGCAGGGCCCCGCGGCCTCGCCGGCTCCTCGGCCGAGGTGGCAACACCCGCGCGGTCCCGTGGGGTCCGCTCAGCCGCCGCCGCCGCCCCCCGCACGGGGGAACACCGGGCACTGCCCCGCCGAGTGGGGGCGGGGACCGAGGCGCCCGCTCGGGCTGCCCTCCGACGGAGGCTTCGCCGCGGCCCGGGCTCCCGCTGCTCCGCGCCGTGCGCCGCTCCCTCCCGCCTGCGCTCGCTCGTTCGCCGGCCCGCCCGCTCACGCTCTCGCCAGCTCCCAGCTGCTTCCTCCACAAGCCGACGACTCCAGCTCGGTCGGCCTCTCTACCCTAGCCTCGCTCTAGGCGCCGTGATGTCACCTCTGTGACGTCATCTGAGGGGCGGGGCGCCGGTGGTAGGGGAGGAGCTTCGTAGTCACGGTGTAAGCTTGTCACGGGAATTCTGGGAGATGTAGTTCCTCTTTCTCCTGCCCTCCTGCATCCCTCCGCCCCCTCCCCCAACCTCCCCACACACTTCATCGCTCAACTGCCAGTGTCGTTACCATCAACATAAACGATGGTAGTAAATAATGGCAGTATAGTCACATTCATGTGCTTTATGAACCACCCTCTCAACAGTGTTACAAAGGCTGTTTGGATATGGAGGAGGCCAAAGTGGCAATTACTCAGACTGGCATCCAAATCTGGAAATTCCCACACCAGCATGTTCTCACCACTCTGCTCCCTCTTCAGATGGAATTTGTTTGCAGGGATTGTAGACTACAGTGAGGCTTCCCCAGAGCTTGCAAAGAAGGGTTCATTTACCCTCTATGCAAACAAGGCCAATAATTCCAGGACTGCAGTAGAAGCAGCAAAGAAATAATTTCTACAGAATTTGAGGTAAGTTGAGATAATTTTTAAAATCACAAAGATAGAAGCACTGATAGAAAAACTGATAGAAGCACACTAAATAAGTAAGCTATATTGCAGAACAAAAACACAGCTCTGCTTTCTGAACTATATCAACTGAAGATACAATGTGAATGAAGGTGAAATTTACACAGCTCTCCCAAAATGGACCAGAGTGTCAGCATTATTTGAGAACTAGGAAGAAAGGCCTCTAGAAGGGCCGTAGGCCTACTCAATTAACATATGCAGTTGAACAAAGTTCTCAGATGGTTCCCTGAACAATGAAGTCTGAAGGATACTGCTCTACAGGGCTCAAAAGTAACCGTGAACCTAAGGAGCCAACAAGGTAAAAGAGGCAGAATAGTACTACGTATTCTCAAAAGCTTTATCTATTGTCTTTTCTCCATGATGCACACTTGGACTTTGTCTAGTCAGGTCCTGTGGGCCAAATTGAAGATCATTTGCTCATATCATTTCACCCTTCAATATGTCAGCTGTTTTTTTTTTTAAATTGTAACATACATATAAAATATACAATGTTAACCATTTTTAGATATTCAGTGCAACAGCAAAAAAACAAAAACAAATATTGGGCAATTATGACTAGTGTTTATTTCCTGAACCTTTTCATCAATCCCAACAGAAACTGTGTGCCCCTTAAATAGTCACTCCTCTTCCCCATTTCCACCAGCCCTTGGTAACTTCCCGTCAATGTTCTGGGGAGAAGGAGTTCGATTTGTTGCTTTCTCTTAGGAGAAATCTGTCAGCAGACAAGTATGAAAAGACTTCTAACTACCTTTATCTGATCACTTCATTGAAGGAAGAAAAAACAAAACAAAACAAAAAACAAACAAACAAAAACAAGATTTGTCTTTCTCACTGTCTGCACCAGACTCCCTGGGGGTTCTTGCCACTCCCAGCTTTCCTAGAGTGACTCCCCCACCCTCCTTTGCCTGATTAACCTCCACCCCTGTGCTAAGACAGTGGTTTTCAAGCTTGGCCCAATACTTCAGAATCACCTGGGGAGCTTGTTAAGCTCACACTCCTCCAGGAACTGCCACTGGGAATTATGATTCAGAATGTCTGGGGGGGAGGCCTGAGCATCCTTGTCTTTACCAAGTATCCCAGGTGTTTCTGAGGCTGACCAAAGTCAGAAAAGCTCTGCCCTCAAGATTCCAAAAGATATCTCAATTTCAGGCCACCTATCTGACCACCCCTTGCTGTTCTTGCATTTTTAAAGAAAGTCCTATGCCCAAAAGGAGCTATATCCTCTCTGCCCCTTCACCGTGCACACAGTTGTGACCTCCCCCTGCCCACTGCTCTCAAGAATAGAAGGGAGGAATTGTGACTTCCCCCTGCACACTGCTCTCAAGAATAGCAGCCAGCAACCTGACCACCCACCCGGGGGACCGGTAGTCGTTGCCTCTAAAACCTCAGCATATAGACAGAAAAGGGGGATCAAGAAAAGGACACTCGAGGAAGAAAGGCCTGGAGTTGGGGCTTAAAAATTCTTCGTGGTGTTGTCCTCTTCACAGATACAACTGCTGTGAGCAAAAAACTTGGCAAAATAACCAGAGCAGTGTTTCATAAGAGAAACTTCCAGATCACACTGATTGTGGTGAGCCTGCTCCCTCCACATGTAATAGAGGGTTAGCCTGGCAAGCCGTCTTAGCAAAGGAAACATCCTAAAGGAGAATCATGATGCTATTTGGAGGTTGTTGTTTTTTTAAGATTTATTTCTGTTTAATATGTATGATTGTCTGCTTGCATGAATGCATGTGCCTGGTGCTCTCAGAGGCTAGAAGAGTCACATTCCCTGGAACTGTTGTTACAGGTTCCAGACAGTTGTGAGGCCATTTGTAGGTACTGGAAACCAAACTTATATCCTTTACAAGAGCTGCATTGGATCTTAACTGCAGAGCCATTTCTCCAGCCTTAGGAAGTACTATAACTCTTGGCTACTTAGGACAAATCTACCCCCTCCCTACTCTCCATCATGCCTCAGTAAGCTGCTTATATCCTCCCTGAGCCTCAAACTTCCTCATCTGTAAAGTACCGGCTCTGATGCCCTGCCCAAATTGAGTAGCTTGATGGAGTTCAGTGGAAAAGATCAATGTACAAGCCTTAGACGTTATGAACCACTTTCCACAGGGGGAATGAGAAATACTGATGACCAGGTGTACTATGGGAAATACTGATGACCAGGTGTACTATGGGAAATACTGATGACCAGGTGTAGTATGGCACTTAAACAGGTCTTATGTAACTGTTACTATGCTCTTAGCACCCCATTTCCCTCACTCCTTATACATCATTTATAGGAGGAGGTCATTTGCTTTGTGGAAACCGGTTTTGTTTACTTGCTTTTTTTGGGGGGGGGGGTGTCGAGACACGGTTTCTGTCCTGGAACTCACTCTGTAGCTGGCCTCAAACTCAAAAATCTGCCTGTCTCTGCCTCCCAAGTGCTGGGATTACAGGCGTGTGCCACTACGCCTGGCCTGTTTACTTGTTTTTTGAGGATGCTACAACATCCATTGTCCCTGTCTATGGCGAAGGTAGGCACACATTTCTCTCTGGGTATTTTGCCATTTGTTCTTTCCTGAATGCACCCCGCCTGCCCCGACCCCCACCCCTCAGTCTAACCTTCTTCCTTCCTGCTTCCATAGCTTCAAGGAACTCCTGAGCCTGCCCTCGGCTGAATAAGTTCAAAAACTTTTCCACGGCTTTGCTAAAGAAAACTGAAGTTACTATTGAATCTGTTCATTTTGCTTTCCCCTTTCCCCCATGTTTCAGCCGTTCAGAATGTCAATAATTTACTCTAAGACAACACCAGGGCCTGGGAGTGTCTGTTTATACTTGTGCACTCAGGGACCGTGCTCTGGAATGAGCGATGAGCTTCCTTATCAGGTACGGCCAAGGGGAGCCTGGCAGGGAGCAGCTGTCCGACCCCGCCTGACTCACCAGTGTTGCAATCTGGGAAATGGATTCTGGGCCTGTTTATCTCTGCCCCAGGGCAGGGCCTTGCTTGACTGGCCGGAGGGGCCTCCATTCTCATAAGCAGCTTCCACAGGGCAAGAAAATAAGCTTAAGAGAATATATATAGTACTTCCAACAAGACACTAAGATGAAACCAGATTTTTGGCAGAGTAAGTGGAAGAGGCCAACGAGAAGCTAAAACAGTTTCTGAAATGGCCTATTAATCCTTAAGGTGAATTTATGGCTGTCCCTACCCAGGATGAAAATCCCTCCCCAACCCCCCAAGAAGAGCCTCTGGTTTCCATGGGATTGTTCCTCAGAGAAAGCAGTTTATCCTGAGCTAGCTCACTCTAATGCCAGATCGAAGGTCTGGATCCCTTCAGGAGGTCATCATATCTGCAGTCTCTAATACCTTGGACCTAAAACTGTAAAACCCTGCACTGGGGACGTGGCTCTGTAGGTGTGTAAGCCCGGGGACTGTGTCCGACATCTCAGTGTTCTTCCTTCCAGTGAAATGGGAACCAGAAAGCAAGAGAATCCGCAGAAGCCCATGGGCCAGGGAGCCCGGCATTCCCAGTGGCAAGCAAAGAAGAGACAGATGGTGCCACAAATGAGGGGGTGGAGGGGAGTCCATGGCTGTATGCCTGAACTGACACCCGTGAATGTTTACACACTCACACTCATACACAAATTAAAAACAAAAAACAAAAACAACTTTGTAGCTCACTTCAGGTGATCTCTATGTAACCTGGTCATAGTGTCCTCAGGAGCAGAGCTAGGGATCATAAGTACGACACCACTCAATAGCAGCTTCTGTCTGGTTCGAGAGATGTTGCAACCTCTATAGCACCAGTCATGGATGACATGTTTTGTCTACACACACACACACACAGCCACATGTAACCTCACACCTACTTCCCAGCACCAAACCAGGGGGTGAGAAAGAAGCCCTGAGAATTCCACCTGTATCTAGGGAGCGCTCTCCTGGGCAAGGTGTCCTGGCGAGAGCCCTTGTGTCATCCATTGGAGGTACCCTGCCTTTTCTTTTTCACTGTGTCATCTCGATGTTCTAAGATATGGAAGCTTCAGATCTCTAATCCCTGAGTGACCTCATCCAGCCTCAGGGCTTTACCTGCTGTCCCTGCTGACTCCTGAGAAGACACCAATGATGTAGGCCCCACCCCTCAACTCCAGAGAGGCATGCAAACCCAGAACACAGTTCAGAAGCAACATTCTTTCCTCCTTTTCTTGGGTTTCTCAATCTAGGTAAATGGCAACTCCTCCTGCCTCTTGCTTTCCCCAAGTCACAGTGTTATGACATCCTACTGAATTGGTTCGTGATTTATTTGTTTGTTTATTTTTGAGACAGATCAATACTCTGTAGCTCAGACTAGTCTTGAACTCTTGACCATCTTCCTGTCTTAACCTCATGATTGCTTGGATGGGATTATAAGTATGAGCCACACCAGGCCTGGTTAATATGACCAGTTTGTGTTCCACATGTTGATCTAGGCACTCGATATGTAGGAGTAAGTGACACAGATGAAATGTCTCTGTCTGTAGAGTATAGGCTCTGGTTGTAGGAGAGGAAGGAGAGCAGGGGATGCTGTTAAGTCCTATGGAAGAAGGAAATGGAGACACAGAGTTCTAAGATGGGCAGGAGGAATGGTACCTCAAAAGCCATCCTCAGCTACATGAGCCCTGTCTCAAAACAGGGGTTGCAGGGGTAACCTATTTGGTAGAAGGCTTACTGCATCAGCTTAAGGACATGAGTTTGGTCCTCAGAAACCACAGAGAAGAACACAGGTAAAGTAGCTCAAGTCTGTAATCCCAGTGTTGAGAGACAGAGACTGGCCCTGGGGATAATCAGTGAACTCTGGGTCCCAGTCAGAGATCCATCTCAAAAATAAGGTAGATGGTACCTAGGAAGACTAACACTTAACATTGTCCTATAGTCTTCATATGCCTGTACATATATGAGCCCCCTTCCCCCCCCACACACACACAAGAGAGAGACAGAGAGACAGAGACATAGACAGAGACAGGCAGAGACAGAGAGACAGAGACAGAAAGAAACAGAGACAGAAAGAGAGACAGAGAGAAAGAACAAAAATCTAACCGCTCCCACCAGTCACTTCTCTCAGAAGTCAGCTCTGGGTTGCTGAGGCAGCTCCAGGGAAAGAAAAGCCACACAGACCTGGTGAGCTGAGTTCCAACCCCAGAACCCATGGAAGAAGCAGAGACTACTTGACTACTTGCAATTTGTATCCTGACTGTCACATTGATACTGCTTAGAGTTGTTAGTCTCGCTAGTAAAAGAATTTAAGAATGGGCTCAAAGAGAAATACAAGGACGATTTTGTTAGGGTTTTTTTTGTTTTGTTTTGTTTTTTGGTTTTTTGAGACAGGGTTTCTCTGTGCAGCCCTGGCTGTCCTGGAACTCACTCTGTAGACCAGGCTGGCCTCAAACTCAGAAATTCACCTGCCTCTGCCTCCCAAGTGCTGGGATTAAAGGCATGCACCACCACTGCCCGGAGATTTTTTTTTCTTAAAAGCCCAGTACAGGCTAACTTTAAACATCAGGGCAATGTAAGAAAGAAGGGGGGAAAGCCATGCTATTTAAGCTAGCATGGAGGTCAGAGGTCAGACATGTGGCAGACTGACAAGCAGCCACACCATGGGGAGGAAGGCTTCGATAAATGACATTGGTGGGCGGGGAGGGGGGACCAAAGTGTTAGGAAAGCAGGCTAGCAAAAGAGATAATAAGAAGAAAAAGGAAAGTTATGATTTTCTGAATAATTGAAAAAGAACAGAGAGATAGATACAAGCAAAATGGCTGAGATGCTATGGGCCTGTAGCCAGTAGGCTACTGCACTAGGAGTGAGATTATGGTTAGGACCAGTACAGTATCTCATTAAAGTACCAGTTATTCCACCTCTCCCTTTAGCATGGCTTAAAGTGACTCCACTCCTAGAGGTAAGCCCTGGGCCGAGTAATGATCCAGCCCATCTTGAGTATTGGGTATAGACCAAGGCCAGAGTTTCCATTATCTTTCTCTCCCAACTTTTTTATATTTTATTTTATGTGTGAGTTTTCTGCTTGGATGTCTGTGTTTATACCACATGCACACTTAGTACCATCAAAAGTCAGAAGGTGGCACGGGACCTCTGGAACTGGAGTTATAGAAGGCTGTGAGCCTCCACATGAGTGCTGGGGAATCGAACCGGAGTCCTCGGAAGGAGCAGCCAGTGCTCTTAACCACTGAGTCGTCTCTCCAGCCCCTCTATTCTCCTGGCCAGAAATTCTTTTCTACTTTAACATGTGCACTAGGCACATATGTGCCTGCACTCACAGATACTCCCCCCTTTTCACACACACACACACACACACACACACACACACACACACCAGGCCAGACAGTGGTGACCCAGGCCTTTAACCCCAACACTTAGGAGGCAGAAGCAAGCAGATCTCTGAATTTATTAAGGCCAGACTGGTCTACAGAGTTTTAGGATTGCCAAAGCTATACAGAGAAACCCTGGCTAGAAAAACAGAACAAACAAATTAAAAAAATCACAATAAATAACATTTAAAAGGCAATGACTCAGTGAGTAAAGGCACTTGCAACCAAACTTGGAGACCTGAGTTCTAGCTTTGGGACCCTGGTGGTGTTAGGAGAACGCCAACTACCATGGTTGTCCCCTGACCTGCATATAAGTATGATGACCTATGCAGCAATTCCCCAGCAGTAAACTGATTAAAATGTAAGGAAAAATTTGTTTAACTGGTTCTTCCCAAAGTTCTCTTCAAAGTAGCAGGAAGTTTTATACGTACTGAGTGCCTCCCCTTAATCAGGCTCGGAGCCAGGGTGTGATATTTACAACCTAACAGCCTGCAGGATGGATGAGTGTTCCCAGAAGTTAAACAACTTGCCCAGGGTCACACAGAAAGGAAGTGGAAGCATCAGAAGATAACAATTCTCTGGTTCTAGAGTTATCACACTGTTAACTCCAATAAATAAAATAAAATAAAATAAAATAAAATAAAATAAAAACAAAACAACTTACCTGTAGATGCTGAAGAACTCATTCTGTCCCATACTCTATCCAAATTCCATTTTCCTCATGACACTGAAGACATTCCTCCTAACCTCACCAGGGACAGGGGAGAAGGCCAGTGGCCAAGAGCACTCACTGCTCTTCCAGAGGACTAGAGTTCTGTTCCCAATACCCATGTTAAGCACTCTAGCTCAAGAGGATCTGGTGTCCTCTTCTGACCCCTGTTGACATACACACACATACACAAAAGTGGAAGAAAAAAAAAAAAAGACTTCCAGACCATTGTAAACCAAATTAACTTATTTAGAAGAGGAAATGTCTCCTCTGGTATATGTATACATAAAGCAACATGACAATTCTAGCCGTTGCTCTAAAGCCCCTGACTATTTTTATTCACACCTAAAGACCACCAGCAAGCCGATATCTCCCCCTATATATTCATCAATCCCAAGTTATCCCCAACAGCTTTCTGTTGCAGAATATTTGATCTCTGTGAACCCTGAGACTGTGACTGGGTTGTTTACTGGAAAAAAATGTTTCCAGTTGTGGTGTGACTCAGCCTTAGTACACACGTTTAATCCCAAATAATGGAGGCAAAATATAGAAATTCTATAAATTCATTCAAATTTATAGAATGAAACACCCATGTTTGAAAGTGATGTCTAAGTGGTAGGGAAAGTGACAAAAAAAAAAGAGAGAGAGAGAGAAACATTTTACAGAATAGGATAGCCCACCTCTCACAAGAAGAGAAAGGAAAGGGAAGCTCTCTGAGGAGCAGTACAGACAGAGAGGAAGCAGTTTTACTGGGACTGTGGTACAGAGAATGGTTGCAGAGAAAGAACAAGCTATACACAAGTGAAGGCAGAAGGAACCAGAAAATGAGAAGGAGCCAGAAGATTAGAACATCCTGCCAAAATTAGTATGAGGCCAAACAGAGCAATTCAGTCATAAACTGAGAGAAGCCAGATTGAATCAGTCAGCTGGGAGAGGAGTTTGAGCAACAACAGCTGAGTTGAACCAGCCAACCAGAGATCAGAAAGAACTAGGAAGGGGTGAGCTTATTCAGCAGCAAGTCTCAGAGGCTGAAAACACTGTAGGCCTAGGTTAGAGTGTACAGAGGCTAGAAGCTTCCAGGACTAGGCCTAGGTTAGCAGATGGAGGCAGTAAGCCTCCAAGACAACAATTATATCAGGCAAATAATGTTACTTTAAGGGGCTGGAGAGATGGCTTGGCAGTTAAGAGCACTGACTGCTCTTCTGAAGGTCCTGAGTTCAATTCCCAGCAACTACATGGTGGCTCACAACCATTTCTAACAAGATCCCTCTTCTGGAGTGTCTGAAGACAGCTACAGTATATACTTACATATAATAAATAAATCTTTTTTTTTTTAAAGTTACTTTAACATCTTCCACCTAGCCTGAGCCTCCCATCTCTACAGTGCCATCTCTAACTCCATCTTGCCTTTCTGGTCCTATTTTTCCCACTAAGACCCTCATCCTAAAAATTATAATAAACTTGTACACTCTTCATCCATTTTAGTGGTTCCAGGACTCTTGAAGATACAGAATGTTCAGGCACTCAAGTCACTGATAGAAAATGACATGCAACTTGCATAACCACCCCCAAATTTTATCTACTGGATTATTTTCTAAGTCTAGGGCTTGCCATGCTGGTCTGCTTCAACTTCCTAAGCTGCCGAGACCATGGACTCAGTAGGCCCTCCCCCTCCCAAACATTCAGTCATCTCTAGATTTGTCATCCCATGCAGTGTTATATAAGTACTCACCAGAGTATTGTTAGGGAATAAAGATAACCAAAGAAACCTTACATGTTCAATACAGATATGTGTTAAAAATTTTTAAATATATATATTCTCTCTCTTTCTCTCTCTCTCTCTCTCTGTGTGTCTGTATGTGTGTGTTTCCACAACTTGAGCATCAATGTCAGAGGACAACTTCTGGGAATCCATTCTCACTCTACTGTGGGATCTGACGCTGATAACTCAGGTTATTAGGCCAATGCAGTACCTGGCGAGCCACTCCCAGGGTAAAGACATGATTATTTCAAATTACATCTAAGCCTAGAGTAGTGGCACAAACCTTCAATCACAGCACAGCAGAGGCAGGAGAATCTCTGTGAGTTTGAAGCCAGGTTGGTCTACATAGTTTCAGGACAACCAGGGCTACATAGTAAAATCCTGGCTCAAAATAATAAACAAATTAAGTAAAAAGTTGTGTGTGTGTGTGTGTTCATGCGTGCATGCACATGAATGTACAGTAGATTACTCCTTCTGTCATACCAATCCTGGGATTGAAATAAAGCTATCAGGCTTAGTGACAAATCTCACTAGCCCTTAAGACATGATTTGATAGATAGGCAGGCAGGCAGGCAGACAGACAGACAGACATAGATTTTTCAAAAGAAAGAGATGCTCCCATGGGTATAAGCCTGACAATCTAGGTCTGATCTCCAGAACCCAGTTAGAAAGCCAGATGTGGTGATATGCATCTCTAATCCCAAAATGACTATGGAGGGATGGGAGACAGATACACATGGTGGCAGGAGATAGTCAGCTCCTAGAAATTGTTCTCTGACCTTCGCATTCAGGCATGGCAACACACATACAAAGTTAAAAAAAATGTTTTAAATTGAAGCTGTCTATGGTAAAACATGATATCTCAGTGCTTAAGAGACAGTCACAGAAGGATGCTGTAATTTCAAGGCCAGACTGGGGGGGGGGGGGAGGGACATGATAAGGCTGACATTTGTCTCCAAAAAGAAAAAAGGTGAAAGCATTTTCACTCGGGGCTGGAGAGATGACTCAGTGGTTAAGAGCACTGGCTGCTCTTCCAGAGGACCTGGATTCAAATCCTAGCACCCACATGGCTGCTCACAACTATCTGTAACTCCTATTCCAGGGAATCTCTCTCTCACACACAGACATGCCACACATGCAGACAGAACAATGAACATAAAATAAAATTAAATAATTCATTAAAGAATATTTTCTTTTTTGTTTGTTTGTTTGTTTTGTTTGTTTGTTTGTTTTGTTTTTAAGACAGGGTTTTTCTGTGTAGCCCTGGCTGTCCTAGAACTCACTCTGTAGACCAGGCTGGCCTCGAACTCAGAAATCCACCTGCCTCTGCCTCCCAAGTGCTGGGATTATAGGCATGTGCCACCACTATCCGGCTAAGAAATATTTTCAATCCATGGTTCCTGAATCTAGATTCAGAGCCCACAGATACAAGGAAGGCAATTGCATGACATGTTTACATGCATATAACAAATATAATACAACTTTGCCCATTATCTTCAGACAAGGTCTCTCTCACTGAGCCTAGAGCTTGCTGTTTTGGGGGGCTAGACTAACCAGCATAGGTCAGGAATCCTCATTCTCTGCCCAGCATAGCACTGGGGTAACAGGAGACCACGCCTACCTTTTTACATAAGTTGTTATAAAATAGAAAGTGTGGGAAGTGGGGTTGGGGTGGGGTATCTGGCTAGCCCATGCAACAGATCCAGTATAAAGGGAGTTTATTGAGGGAAGAGGGGGTGTGGTGGCCTGGAAAATGGGTAGAGGCAGACAGATGGGAGCAGAGCCTTGGGGACAGAGGACAGAAAACAGGAGAGAGAGCACCTGGGAAAACACGGGAACAGAGAGAGAGAGAAAGAGAGAGAGAACTGGTGTGGCAAGCAGTCCTTTTTACATGCCACCCTCATTTGGCCGCAGGTAAAGGTGTCAGGCGAAGATCGGCTAGGTCCCCTGGAGGAGCCCAGCAGAATCGCCTGTGAGCTAGAATCCAGAATCAGGCCCTCATGTTAGTGCCACAGCTTCACCCATTGCTTCATCTTACCAGTCCTCTAGATATTTAGTTTAAAAATGTATTTGCAGATCTACCAACTGTTAACATTTTGTATCACTTGTCTTACCTACCTACACTCATGAATGGAGTGTGTGTGTGTGTGTGTGTGTGTGTGTCTGTGTCTTTTGATTTTTCCCCCAAGTCCTTTTTATTTCTTTCCTTTCTTGTTCCTTTATTGTTGTTTCTTCTTTAATTGATTTATAGTTAGTTTAATAGGTTAATTTTGATGTCAGTCCCAATTACATGTTAAAATTCAGGTCAATTTGAGCTACACTTCTCAGGACAATTTGAGCCTTTGGGACAAGGGATATCAGTCTGGGCTTCCTCTCTCATTAGCTGTGTGGCCTCCTTCAGTTTCCTTTGCAGGAAGGCTGATCCACTGTGACCTGATTACCAGAATTAAGTAAGCACTCAAAAATAAGTTGTCACTCATGTAAGTATTTCTTTAAATGCAGCCTGATCTCCCAAACAAGTCATAGGACAATAATTACAATTTATACATATGGATCCTTAGGGTCTTTGCCTTCCTAATTCAGGCCCTCAAGTTAGTGCCACAAGTGTTCACCCACTGCCTCATCTTGCTAGTCCTCTAGATATTTAGTTTTAAAATGTATATACTTTAATACTGAGTATATTCAACTTCCCTTTAACCCCATGCTATGTGTACAACAGGCAGTTAATAAATATTTGTTAGTAATTATCTCAGAAATTACATCCTGCAACACAAAAACTTGTGTATAAAGCAGCTATTCAGAATATTCAGGCTATTCAGAATAGCCATAAAGCAGAAAAACTCAAATGTCCAGATTGATAAATGTATGAAGTAAACGTGTTATGTCCATACACTGGAGTATTATTGAGCAATAAAAAGAAAAGCATAAACACATACTACAGCATAGGTGACCACGGGAAACACTGTAAAGTGAAAGAAGCTAGTCACAAACAGCCCACATAGTG